>NC_091332.1:28030249-28320249 GCF_038502225.1 Cherax quadricarinatus
TGAGAGTACACCGCCCTCTCTAGAATTTTAGATATTATACTGAGCATACTAACAGGCCTATAGTTGCTGACATCAGACCTACTATTTTTCTTGAAGATAGGAGTAACTCTGGCCTCCTTGAACCCCTCCGGTACGGTATTAGTGGTGATTGATAGATTTATTATGTAAGCAATAGGGATTGACAGTTCAGAAGCACCATCTTTTAGGAACTTAGACGGGATGTTATCAGGGCCTGTGCTCTTAGTTGGGTTTAACAAGCGACTTAGCTCGAGTGGTGACGTGTGCTTACCTAACACATCGACGATCTCGCCTCTCTCGAAATTACCCCGTGTTGAGTAGTGCTTTGAGTAGTACTTGCTGGACCTTCGTCTTCCTCTCCACCATCAGGATTGGCGCGTCGGTGGTTGCCGACCGAAGGGCAGGAAGCCTCTTGCTGCCTGAATTCTCTTCGCCTGTTGACTGCACGCCATACAGCCAGTCTCGCCACCACTCAGGATATACAGTGCTCCATCAAGCTACAGTTCACCTCCTCAGTGTCCTGCGCCAGGCAAGTACGTGTGTCTACTTACACGTACTTGCCTAGCTGAGTACTCTCACTTTTTGGCCGATTGTCACCTCCAATTACATCTTTTCGTAATTAGACGATGCCTTCGTTGCCTTCCACCTCCCACCCCCCTTCCACCTCCCACCCCCCTTCCACTCTCCCCCAACCTCCCACACCTGCCTCTGCTTCTACTAAATCCAATTCCTTCTCGCTAAACCTCAAATTTTCTAATCCTGATGCCACTATCTGTCCGGAAAATTTATTATATCAGATCACTGGTGCACCTCAACTTAAAGTCTTCAAAACCAACTCAGGCTTCAAACTCCTTCTTGACAAACATTCCTACGAAGCGTACACCTCAAGCGATACCAGACAAAAACTTCTCAACGCAGGCTTCACCATTATTTGGACTCCTGAGCACCGTGCCAAAAGCACAGTCATTGCTAAACACGTAGACTACTCTCTCCTGACAGCCTATGACACAGACAAAGAAGACTTAATAAAAGATATCAGTACTAAGAACAAAGTCTCTGTTGACGATATTTACAGACCAGAAAACTCTACCATTCTCAAAATACGCTGTTCTACTCCTGCTGACGCCTCTACACTCTTCAGTCAAGGAATCTTTGCCAAGACCATCCGCATTCCTCCAAACGCTCTCTTCACTCCGAACTTCCACCCAATCACACAATGTCTTAAATGCTACAAATTCGGCCACGACAAAAACACATGCACATCTACACAAGTCTGCTCCAGATGTTCAGCAACTGGCCACTTCTGGAATACTTGCAACCTCCCCCTTAAATGTTCTAACTGCGGCGGGTCACACACTGCAGTTGCAAATTCCTGCCCTTCTAGAAAGCACATTCTCTCCTCCCTCAGAGCAAACCAACCTCCCTCCCTACCCAACCCCTTCCCTGCTCCTCCCTCCCCTTCCTTACCTCCCTCCCCTTCCACACCTCCCTCCCCTACCCCCAATGCCTGGGCCTCCCCACGCACTTGGTCTACCTCTTCTACTCTACACACATCAAACACCAACACAGACTACAAGCACTTCTCCTTCTACACCCACACTAGACTACAAAACTAACTGTCAACTTGCCACTGCTGCCCACTCTGCGATGGTAATCTCACAAGCTTACCAATCAGACTACTCACATGTCCTTAACCTAATCTTGTCTGCTAACAATCTTCCCTCTTTAATTATCCCTCCTTCCTGCTTCTCTTCCAAGCCTCCTACAACCTCTCCCTCCTTCCTCTCTCCCACCCCCCCACTTCCTACTCCCACCAGCTCTCCTCCTCCACTACCTCTCTTCACTACTTCTACACCTCCCACCAACACCCCTACTGCTACTGCTACGACCACCCCTCCCCCCACTTCCTTACCCACTTCATCCCCTTCCAAAGCTTCCACTTCCTCACAGCTTACCAAAACTTCCACTTCCTCTGCATCCACCTTCGCCCACTCCACCACAACCAAAACCTCATCCAGGTCCAACTCCACCTCCTCCAGACAAAATCCACTCAAACCTAAACCTACCCCAACTTCTAACGGACAGACCAAAGAACATAAAAACAGATCCATCTCTTCCTCCCCCTCCAGGAAACGGGTCCGTAGCACCTACAAACACACATCCACTGATGGCACCACTATCACGGGCTTTAATCCAAACTCCTCCCCCGACATTAACTTTGCTAAGACGAAACCATTAAATCACGTTTAAGGCGATTCAGTTCAACGTACGTTCTTACTTTACAATTAGACACCTACTGGCCGAGCTCCTTGAAGCAGAGAGGCCAGATATTGTTTTGCTAAACAGTACCTGCCTCAAAGCCCCTCAATGTATCCGCCATTATAGTTATACTGCACTACAGTCCCCCTATGATCCACACGATGGGGTTGCCATCCTTGTCAATTCCAACATAAAACATGAATTTCTCCCAATCCCTTTTATTCACCAACACTGTCTTGCGGTCAGAATACACACCCACCTTGGCCCCTTTATCTTTTTCACCACCTATGCTCGCCCAAACACTACTCTCAACATACACGACCTCTCCTTAGTCTTCAACTACACCAACACACCAACTTACCTACTAGCTGACATGAATGCCAAACACACTGCCTTTCATCACACCAGTAACAACCAACTTGGTCACCAATTACTCAACTTCACAAACCATAAACACCTAATTCATCTTGGCCCAGACTTCAATACCTTCTTCAACCACACGGGCCAAGGCAAACCAGACATCATTCTGGCAAACCGAGCCAGCTCTCTATTTCAACATTACATCTCACCTGGCCCTATTACAGGCTCTGATCACATCCCAGTCATCTTACACATCTCCTCCAACCCTATCCTCATTCTAACCACAGCTTCATTCTCCTACAAGAACGCTGACTGGGATGCTTTCAAACAACACATAGACAATATTAACCTCACCTATGACTACAACAACAAACCTATCTCTGACATCGATACTCAACTTGATCTCATCCAGGACACCATTACACAAGCAGCCAACATCGCAATACCAAAGAAAACTCACACCACTCGTTATTCCTTCAAACCGTCACTCAGAACAAGAAGACTAATTATCTGCTACCACAACCGCTTCCTCTACAACACACATAGATTTAATCAAGTCCGATTAGATCTCACTTACCTTAGAAACAACATTTTACACAGCCTAGACCAAGACCACAACAATCACTGGTCACGACTAATACAACAAGCGGACAGGCAGCGTGTTAAAAACACTAAAGCCTTCTGGAACTTTATCAAAAAAATCAGAGGCACTACTCCCACCAACAAATTCAAACACATCACCCACAACAACACACACATCTCAGACCCACAGGCTGCTACCAACATCTTCAAACACATCTGGGAGAACATCTTCCACGCTCACCCACCTCACCCTAACGTTATTCAACACATTCAGAACATAGAACACTGGAACACTGCACACACACAAGAAACAACACCAGACAGCCACATACATCTAGACACTCTTACCTCCTCCCAAGAACTCGACACTCCTTTCACCAACACAGACATTAAAACTCTCCTCAGACACCTTCCTCCAAAGGCTCCTGGTGCCTCTGGCCTAAACCATATTATCCTGAAACACCTTCCTGACTCTATCATTACTGCCTACACAAACCTCCTCAATGCCTCCCTTGCCTCTGGATACTTCCCTTCCCTCTTCAAAGCTGCTACTGCTATCCTCCTTCCTAAACCCAATAAAGACCACTCTGACCCTAGAAACTATCGCCCTATCAGCCTCCTCGAAACTTTAGGAAAACTCTTTGAAAAACTCATTAATCATCGCCTTCGCAGATACCTGGAACATAATTCTCTACTTTCAGATGGCCAGTTTGGCTTCAGAACACACAGATCCACACAGGATGCCATTAACATCATTCTCAACTACATCCACATAAACACAAAACAAAGAAACAGGACAGCCCTGGTTGCAAAAGACGTTGAAAAAGCTTTTGACACTGTGTGGCACGAGGGGCTCAAGTACAAACTCTGCACTAACTTCAACCTGCCTCTCAATACTCGTAAACTCCTCTGCAACTTCCTAGACGGCCGTACCATGAGAATCAAATTCCAAGGCTGTTACTCTGACTACTTCACACTAAATGCTGGAGTACCCCAGGGATCTGTCCTTTCCCCTACCCTCTACATTTTATACACTAACGACATTCCAACACCTATATACCACAACTCCATCACACTAGCCTATGCAGACGACATTACACAACTTATCACTCATGCCAATATAGATACACTCACACACAAAACACAAAATGAGGTTGACAGGATAGCCATCTGGGAACAAAAATGGAGGATCAAAACCAATGCAGCAAAATCCAGCATTACGTATTTTAACTACAGGAAACGTGATCCTCCATTATCTGTCGAACTCAGAACAGCTGACACCCGCACTTACTTCCCTATCACACAATTTGTCACTGTCCTTGGCGTTAATCTTGACTACCTTCTTCGTTTACACGGACACATTCACTCAAGGCATGCAATAGCTAGTAAGGCCCTTGCGGGCCTCTACAAGCTGAAACATGCCTCTCAACGCACCAAACTACACCTCTACAAATCCCTAATACGTCCTCTGATAACTTACTCTCCTCTAGCCCTCTCTCTTGCAGCAAAAACAAACTTACTTAAACTGCAGCGTGTCCAGAACAAGGCGCTGCGCTGGGTGCTTGATGTCAGATGGGAGGACTTCGTCACAAGCGAGTCTCTCCATGCCCAGTTAGACGTCCCTGCGCTGAATCTGTACTGGAAGAGGCTCAGTGACAGACAGATAGACAAACTTGAGACACGACATGACTACTGGACCTCTCTCCTTGACGAAGACATTCGCAGACCCACAAACCAACACAACCTTTTCTACTCCTTGCATGATCCTGCTCCTAACCCTACTTACAAATAACCTTGGATCCGCTGACAGGTACCTTCTAAGACAGGTACCATTCTCTGTCCCACGTTCGCCTTAGCTTTTTTGGGTTAAGACATGACTCAGTTCTGCACTCCTCTCTAGCTCTAAAGGTCGCAAGTCCCTTACTCCCAGCTCACCCCACCGGAGTCCCAACAGAAGAACCGGAATTTCTCTTTTCAATATCTGTCCCACGATCGCCTTTGCTGCTGGGTTAAGCCCTGGCTCTATTTCTACGACTAAGAACACTCCTCTCCAACACTATTCTTCGTCTGTCCCGTCTTCCCCGCTCATCCCATTTGGGATCTTACCTGAACTTTCGTTCGTTCGTTGACACTAACAGGGCACTGTCATCTGCATACAGTAGGAGTTTGCACTTGACAATGATAGGCATGTCATTGACATAACATAAGAATGATAATGACCCAGAATACTACCTTGGGGAACTCCAGGGGTTCTGATTCCGTTTTGTTGATTTTGACTATTTGTCTCCTGTTGCTAAGGTAGGACTTAAACCAGTCTACAGAACCTATACCGATAGCTTGAAGTTTCTTACATAATATATTGTGGTTGACAGTATTGAAGGCCTTTTGCAGGTCTAAGGTTACCATACCTATGAGGTTCCCCTTTGACATTTCAGTTCTCAGGTAATCCATCAGATTAAATAGGGAGGTGTCAGTTGAGTAGGATCTTCTAAAGCCCGATTGATAGCTATGGAGAATGTTGTTGTCATTAAGGTACTTAACTACTTGAGAGTACACCGCCCTCTCTAGAATTTTAGATATTATACTGAGCATACTAACAGGCCTATAGTTGCTGACATCAGACCTACTATTTTTCTTGAAGATAGGAGTAACTCTGGCCTCCTTGAACCCCTCCGGTACGGTATTAGTGGTGATTGATAGATTTATTATGTAAGCAATAGGGATTGACAGTTCAGAAGCACCATCTTTTAGGAACTTAGACGAGATGTTATCAGGGCCTGTGCTCTTAGTTGGGTTTAACCTGCTTAGTTCTTTTTGAATAAAGTCATGAGATACACTTACTAGTTGACAACTGTTTGGGGTTACCCCTTTATTGGTATAGTATGTTTGAAACTTATCAGAGTCTGTGTTAAAGGTATTTGATGCAGCTGGTAGTTTACTTACTAGTGTTGATGCAACAGATGTGTAGTATGAATTAAAGCAATTTGCCACCTTAGATGTTTCGTGGCATACCTCATTATCGATAGTGAGTACTATGTTAGACCTATCTACTGGCTTATGGCTATACCCCAACTGTTTTAGTTGTTGCTAGAGCTTTCTGGGGTTATGCTTAAACTCTTCAATTTTTGAGCAATAGTGCTTTGCCTTTGCTCCTTTTATAAGTCTCTGTACTCTGTTCCTCACCCTTTGGAATTCATTTACTGCTGCAATATCCTGTCTGTTTGCTTTAAATCTTTTTAGCAGCTGGTCTCGGAATTTCAAATTATCTAATATCTCAGTAGTCATCCAGGGTTCAGTTCTTCGTTTAATCCTAACCTCTTTAACTGGAGCAATATTATCAAGGATGGTAGTGAACATTGTTTTGAATTTTTCCCAGGCATCGTTTACGTCCGTGCAACTTGTCATCTCTGTCCAGTCACAATTGTGTAGCCTATTTACCAGTGTTTCTTTACTGTAGTTTCTAGTTGACCTCATTTTTATTGTCCTGTGTAGGCCTATCCTATCCCTAGTGATTTTCCTGATGCAGTAAATGATGAAATGATCACTAAGACCTGTGGTAATGACGCCTGACTGGCTAATGTTCTCAGCGCGGTTACAAAGTATGTGGTCAATTAGGGTGGCTGAGAACTGTGTGATCCGGGTTGGTGTATTAATTAGTTGAGTGTAACTATTTAAACCTAGAATTTGCTTATACCTTTTGCATAGCCCGTTATTTTGCTGCTGAAAACAGATATTGAAGTCGCCCAGTATTATTGTCTCGCAATTGTTTTCAAGTCCGGACAATGCTCTGGAAAAGCCTTTTAAGAACTGGTCTTGGGTGGGAGGGCGGTAACTAGTTCCTACTAAGATGGGTTTAGTCTTGGGAAGCAGCACTTCAAACTATAGAATCTCCAGTTTATTGTTATTTAAATCAGGTCTTGGGTTGTAAGCTAAGTCATTTCTAATGTAGGCACATACTCCACCACTCTTTCTGTTCCTATCTAAGCGTTTTATATTGTAACCTTCTATTTTGACCTCGTCGTCAGTCACCGTATCATCCAACCAAGATTCAGAGATGGTTATAACTGCCGCCCTAATTTTGTTAGCTACAATCCTAATCTCTGCCAATTTAGGAAGAAGTGATCTTGCATTGACATGAATAAAGTGAAGGCCTGTTTTCATAAAACAATTATAATCATCTATATATGACAATGGGTCATTTGTATTAAAATTAGGTAAATCAATGTCATCATTGCTAAAGGGTAACTGTGCCAAAGTGCATTTGTTACACACAAAATGAATTCTGGCACCGTTCCTATAATTGTACATACATCCATCATGCACCCACCCCTTACACATTTTACATAAGGTGCCTTTTCTGTTTTTCATGCGTACTTTAGTACAGTGTATGCACCTGTTTGGTAGTGTTTGAGATAATAATGGCTGTATTGTCTCACATTGACCTATGTATGCATTACATATGGAGTTAAGGTTATCATTCCTAGTTACTAGACCGTCATTATCACCGTCATTTATCTGTCTGTTTTGCCTCTGCACAATAGTTTGAGGTCCTGGATTAATTTGGATATTACCACTTAAGAGCGCTACAATAAGAGCTGTGTGCCACTGTTTTTGTTTGGGTATGTGGTGTTGCCATACCTTGCGGCGATAGTGACATTTACTTTTCTGGTAGGATGGCAACTGTTGGGCTTTTACTGTCCAGGGCGCTGTTACTCCATTCACCTTTTCCAGTCCTCATGACTGATTTCTTTTTTCATGGAATTGAAGAAGAAATATAAATATAATTATGGCAGCCTGTACCCCCCTAATGCCTGCCATTTTCACTCTTCGCTCTTTTACTCATATACAATAATATTTATTTCTCTTTTCCAGTCCCTAGTACACATAGTATCTGCTTTAGCAATCACCACTGAATTACTAGTAAAATTTCCTCTTCAAAACCATCTTCACTGCTCACTTTTCCCTTAACTTCACAAACCCCTTTCAGTTCACCCCTTATTACACACTCCCCTTCCCATCTCACTTCACAGTCTGGCTTCCCCAATTAACTTCTAACTCCTTTCCATTCTGGTAGACCAGAAAGATTTAATTAATGGTTTTATCCTTCCAAATCCCCCTCAATTCCATTTATCGGGGGTTGTGTCGTGTTGTTGTCTCCTGACCTGACTGCCGACTCAGCCATTTTTAAAACACTGAGGGAAGTAAACGCCACCTACAACCTGACTTTCCTTGAGTTTATAGATATATTTGGAGTTTTCTGCTATGATTCTCTCACTGTACACTGGTCAGCTGAATATAGGTCAGCTACTAAAACATTAACCTTGACTGTTTAACTATCCACTTCTTTCCCACGACTGGGACCTCTACTGCCTCTGGTGCCTTTTTTCAGCACGAGTACTGCCTCTGGTGCCGTTCTTCAGCGCCTCCACCTCCTTTGATGCCGTTCCTCAGCATTACTACTGCCTTTAGTTCTGTTCCTCAGCACTACTACTGCCACTGGTGCCGTTCTTAAGCACCTCTACTGACTCTGGTGCCGTACTTCAGCACCACTACTGTCTCTGGAGCCGTTCTTCAGCATCACTACTGGCTCTGGTGCCGTTTTTCAGCACCACTACTGCCTCTGCTGCCGTTCTTCACCACCACTACTGCTTCTGGTACCTTTTTCAGTACTTCTACCTCCTCTGGTGCCGTTCCTCAGCATTACTACCGCCTCTGGTGCCGCTCCTCAGTACCACTACCGCCTCTGGTGCCGTTCCTCAGCACTACTACTGCCTCTGGTTCTGTTCCTCAGCATTACTACTGCCTCTGGTGCCGTTCTTCACCACCACTATTGTCTCTGGTGCCTTTTTTCAGCAACGGTACTGCCTCTGGTGCCGTTCTTCAGCGCCTCTACCTCCTTTGATGCCGTTCCTCAGCATTACTACCGCCTCTGGTGCTGTTTCAGCACTACTACTGCTACTGGTGCCGTTCTTCAGCACCTCTACTGACTCTGGTGCCGTACTTCAGCACCACTACTGTCTCTGGAGCCATTCTTCAGCACCACTACTGCCTCTGGTGCCGCTCTTCGGCACCTCTACTGCCTCTGGTGCCGTTCCTCAGTACCACTACCACCTCTGGTGCCGTTCCTTAGCATTACTGCTGCCTCTGGTTCTGTTCCTCAGCATTACTACTGCCTCTGGTGCCGTTCTTCAGCACCACTACTGCCTCTGGTGCCGTTCTTCTGCGCCTCTACCTCCTTTGATGCCGTTCCTCAGCATTACTACTGCCTCTAGTTCTGTTCCTCAGCACTACTACTGCCACTGGTGCCGTTCTTCAGCACCTCTACTGACTCTGGTGCCGTACTTCAGCACCACTACTGTCTCTGGAGCCGTTCTTCAGTACCACTACTGCCTCTGGTGCCGTTCTTCAGCACCACTACTGCCTCTGGTGCCGTTCTTCACCACCACTACTGCCTCTGGTGCCTTTTTTCAGCACCAGTACCGCCTCTAGTGCCGTTCTTCAGCGCCTCTACCTCCTTTGATGCCGTTCCTCAGCATTACTACCGCCTCTGGTGCTGTTTCAGCACTACTTCTGCTACTGGTGCCGTTCTTCAGCATCTCTACTGACTCTGGTGCCGTACTTCAGCACCACTACTGTCTCTGGAGCCATTCTTCATCAGCACTACTGCCTCTTGTGCCGTTCTTCAGCACCTCTACTGCCTCTGGTGTCGTTCTTCAGCACCACTACTGTCTGTGGTGCCGTTCTTCAGCACCTCTACTGCCTGTGGTGCCGTTCTACAGCTCCTCTACCTCCTCTGATGCCGTTCCTCAGCATTACTACCGCCTCTGGTGCTGTTTCCGCACCACTACTGCCACTGGTGCCGTTCTTCAGCACCTCTACTGACTCTGGTGCCGTGCTTCAGCACCACTACTGTCTCTGGAGCCATTCTTCAGCACCACTACTGCCTCTGGTGCCGTTCTTCAGCACCTCTACTGCCTCTGGTGTCGTTCTTCAGCACCACTACTGCCTGTGGTGCCGTTCTTCAGCACCTCTACTGCCGTTGGTGCCGTTCTTCAGCACCACTACTGCGTATGGTGCCTTTTCTCAGCACCAGTACTGCCTCTGGTGCCGTTCTTCAGCGCCCCTACCTCCTTTGATGCCGTTCCTCAGCATTACTACCACCTCTGGTGCTGTTTCAGCACTACTACTGCTACTGGTGCCGCTCTTCAGTACCTCTACTGACTCTGGTGCCGTACTTCAGCACCACTACTGCCTCTGGAGCCATTCTTCAGCACCACTACTGCCTCTGGTGCCGTTCTTTAGCACTTCTACTGCCTCTGGTGTCGTTCTTCAGCACCATTACTGTCTGAGGTGCCGTTCTTCAGTACTTCTACTGCCTTTGGTGCCGTTCTTCAGCACCACTACTGCCCCTGGTGACGTTCTTCAGCATTATTACTGCCTCTGGTGTCGTTCTTCAGCACCTCTACTGCCTCTGGTGTCGTTCTTCAGTAGTACTACTGTCTGTGGTGCCATTCTACAGCACCTCTATTGCCTTTGGTGCCGTTCTCTAGCACCACTACTGCCCCTGGTGCCGTTCCTCAGCACTACTACTGCCTCTGGTTCTGTTCCTCAGCACTACTACCGCTTCTGGTGCTGTTCTTCAGCACCTCCACCTCCTCTGATGCCGTTCCTCAGCATTACTACCGCTTCTGGTGCTGTTTTAGCACCACTACTGCCGCTAGTGCCGTTCTTCAGCACCTCTACTGACTCTGGGGTCGTACTTCAGCACCAATTCTGTCTCTGGAGCCGTTCTTCAGCACCATTACTGCTTCTAGTGCCGGTCTTCAGCACCAATACTTCCTCTGGTGCTGTTCTTCAACACCTCTACTGCCTCTGGTTCCGTTCTTCAGCACCTCTACTGCCTCTGGTGTCGTTCCTCAGCACCACTACTGCCTATGTGCCGTTCTTCAGCATCTCTACTGCCTATGGTGTCGTTCTTCAGCACCATTACTGCATCTGGTGCCGTTTTTCAGCACCACTACTGCCTCTGCTGCCGTTCTTCACCACCACTACTGCTTCTGGTACCTTTTTCAGCACTTCTACTTCCTCTGGTGCCGTTCCTCAGCATTACTACCGCCTCTGGTGCCGCTCCTCAGTACCACTACCGCCTCTGGTGCCGTTCCTCAGCACTACTACTGCCTCTGATTCTGTTCCTCAGCATTACTACTGCCTCTGGTGCCGTTCTTCACCACCACTATTGCCTCTGGTGCATTTTTTCAGCAACGGTACTGCCTCTGGTGCCGTTCTTCAGCGTCTCTACCTCCTTTGATGCCGTTCCTCAGCATTACTACCGCCTCTGGTGCTGTTTCAGCACTACTACTACTACTGGTGCCGTTCTTCAGCACCTCTACTGACTCTGGTGCCGTACTTCAGCACCACTACTGTCTCTGGAGCCATTCTTCAGCACCACTACTGCCTCTGGTGCCGCTCTTCGGCACCTCTACTGCCTCTGGTGCCGTTCTTCAGCACCTCTACTGCCTTTGGTGCCGTTCTTCAGCACTACTGCTGCCTCTGCTTCTGTTCCTCAGCATTACTACTGCCTCTGGTGCCGTTCTTCAGCACCACTACTGCCTCTGGTGCCGTTCTTCAGCGCCTCTACCTCCTTTGATGCCGTTCCTCAGCATTACTACTGCCTCTGGTTCTGTTCCTCAGCACTACTACTGCCACTGGTGCCGTTCTTCAGCACCTCTACTGACTCTAGTGCCGTACTTCAGCACCACTACTGTCTCTGGAGCCGTTCTTCAGTACCACTACTGCCTCTGGAGCCGTTCTTCAGCACCACTACTGCCTCTGGTGCCGTTCTTCACCACCACTACTGCCTCTGGTGCCTTTTTTCAGCACCAGTACCGCCTCTAGTGCCGTTCTTCAGCGCCTCTACCTCCTTTGATGCCGTTCCTCAGCATTACTACCGCCTCTGGTGCTGTTTCAGCACTATTTCTGCTACTGGTGCCGTTCCTCAGCACCTCTACTGACTCTGGTGCCGTACTTCAGCACCACTACTGTCTCTGGAGCCATTCTTCATCAGCACTACTGCCTCTTGTGCCGTTCTTCAGCACCTCTACTGCCTCTGGTGTCGTTCTTCAGCACCACTACTGTCTGTGGTGCCGTTCTTCAGCACCTCTACTGCCTGTGGTGCCGTTCTACAGCTCCTCTACCTCCTCTGATGCCGTTCCTCAGCATTACTACCGCCTCTGGTGCTGTTTCCGCACCACTACTGCCACTGGTGCCGTTCTTCAGCACCTCTACTGACTCTGGTGCCGTGCTTCAGCACCACTACTGTCTCTGGAGCCATTCTTCAGCACCACTACTACCTCTGGTGCCGTTCTTCAGCACCTCTGCTGCCGTTCTTCAGCACCTCTGCTGCCTCTGGTGTCGTTCTTCAGCACCACTACTGCCTGTGGTGCCGTTCTTCAGCACCTCTACTGCCTTTGGTGCCGTTCTTCAGCACCACTACTGCGTATGGTGCCTTTTCTCAGCACCAGTACTGCCTCTGGTGCCGTTCTTCAGCGCCCCTACCTCCTTTGATGCCGTTCCTCAGCATTACTACCACCTATGGTGCTGTTTCAGCACTACTACTGCTACTGGTGCCGCTCTTCAGTACCTCTACTGTCTCTGGTGCCGTACTTCAGCACCACTACTGTCTCTGGAGCCATTCTTCAGCACCACTACTGCCTCTGGAGCCGTTCTTTAGCACCTCTACTGCCTCTGGTGTCGTTCTTCAGCACCATTACTGTCTGAGGTGCCGTTCTTCAGTACTTCTACTGCCTTTGGTGCCGTTCTTCAGCACCACTACTGCCCCTGGTGCCGTTCTTCAGCATCATTACTGCCTCTGGTGTCGTTCTTGAGCACCTCTACTGCCTCTGGTGTCGTTCTTCAGTAGTACTACTGTCTGTGGTGCCATTCTTCAGCACCTCTACTGCCTTTGGTGCCGTTGTTTAGCACCACTACTGCCCCTGGTGCCGTTCCTAAGCACTACTACTGCCTCTGGTTCTGTTCCTCAGCACTACTACCGCTTCTGTTGCTGTTCTTCAGCACCTCTACCTCCTCTGATGCCGTTCCTCAGCATTACTACCGCCTCTGGTGCTGTTTTAGCACCACTACTGCCGCTAGTGCCGTTCTTCAGCACCTCTACTGACTCTGGGGTCGTACTTCAGCACCAATTCTGTCTCTGTCTCTGCCGTTCTTCAGCACCATTACTGCTTCTAGTGCCGGTCTTCAGCACCAATACTTCCTCTGGTGCTGTTCTTCAACACCTCTACTGCCTCTGGTTCCGTTTTTCAGCACCTCTACTGCCTCTGGTGTCGTTCTTCAGCACCACTACTGCCTATGTGCCGTTCTTCAGCACCTCTACTGCCTCTGGTGTCGTTCTTCAGCACCATTACTGTCTCTGGTGCCGTTCTTCAGCACATCTACTGCCTTTGGTGCCGTTCCTCAGCATCACTACTGTCTGTGGTGCCGTTCTTCAGCACCTCTACTGCCTTTGGTGCCGTTCTTCTGCATTGCTAAGTGTGACTGTGAAATGATGGCCAAGTTCGTGCATGGCCAAGTGTGACTGTGTAGTGCTGGTCAAGCTCGTGCATGGCCAAGTGTGACTGTGTAGTGCTGGTCAAGATCGTGCATGGCCAAATGTGACTGTGTAGTGCTGGTCAAGCTCCTGCATGGCCAAGTGTGACTGTGTAGTGCTGGTCAAGCTCGTGCATGGCTAAGTGTAACTGTGTAGTGCTGGTCAAGCTCGTGCATGGCCAAGTGTAACTGTGTAGTGCTGGTCAAGCTCATTCATGGCCAAGTGTGACTGTGTAGTGCTGGTCAATCTCGTGCATGGCCAAGTGTGACTGTGTAGTGCTGGTCAATCTCGTGCATGGCCAAGTGTGACTGTGTAGTGCTGGTCAGGCTCGTGCATGGCCAAGTGTGACTGTGTAGTGCTTGTCAAGCTCGTTCATGGCCAAGTGTGACTGTGTAGTGCTGGTCAAGCTCGTGCATGGCCAAGTGTGACTGTGTAGTGCTGGTCAAGCTCGTGCATGGCCAAGTGTGACTGTGTAGTGCTGGTCAAGCTCGTGCATGGCCAAGTGTGACTGTGTAGTGCTGCTCAAGCTCGTGCATGGCCAAGTGTGACTGTGTAGTGCTGGTCAAGCTCGTGCATGGCCAAGTGTGACTGTGTAGTGCTTGTCAAGCTCGTTCATGGCCAAGTGTGACTGTGTAGTGCTGGTCAAGGTCGTGCATGGCCAAGTGTGACTGTGTAGTGCTGGTCAAGCTCGTGCATGGCCAAGTGTGACTGTGTAGTGCTGGTCAAGCTCGTTCATGGCCAAGTGTGACTGTGTAGTGCTGGTCAAGCTCGTGCATGGCCAAGTGTGACTGTGTAGTGCTGGTCAAGCTCGTGCATGGCCAAGTGTGACTGTGTAGTGCTGGTCAAGCTCGTGCATGGCCAATTGTGACTGTGTAGTGCTTGTCAAGCTCGTTCATGGCCAAGTGTGACTGTGTAGTGCTGGTCAAGCTCGTTAATGGCCAAGTGTGACTGTGTAGTGCTGGTCAAGCTCGTGCATGGCCAAGTGTGACTGTGTAGTGCTGGTCAAGCTCGTTCATGGCCAAGTGTGACTGTGTAGTGCTGGTCAAGCTCGTGCATGGCCAAGTGTGACTGTGTAGTGCTGGTCAAGCTCGTGCATGGCCAATTGTGACTGTGTAGTGCTTGTCAAGCTCGTGCATGGCCAAGTGTGACTGTGTAGTACTGGTCAAGCTAGTTCATGGCCAAGTGTGACTGTGTAGTGCTGGTCAAGCTCGTGCATGGCCAAGTGTGACTGTGTAGTGCTGGTCAAGTTCGTTCATGGCCAAATGTGACTGTGTAGTGCTGGTCAAGCTCGTTTATGGCCAAGTGTGACTGTGTAGTGCTGGTCAAGCTCGTGCATGGCCAAGTGTGACTGTGTAGTGCTGGCCAAGCTCGTGCATGGCCAAGTGTGACTGTGTAGTGCTGGTCAAGCTCGTGCATGGCCAAGTGTGACTGTGTAGTGCTGGTCAAGCTCGTGCATGGCCAAGTGTGACTGTGTAGTGCTGGTCAAGCTCGTGCATGGCCAAGAGTGACTGTGTAGTGCTTGTCAAGCTCGTTCTTGGCCAAGTGTGACTGTGTAGTGCTGGTCAAGCTCGTTCATGGCCAAGTGTGACTGTGTAGTGCTGGTCAACCTCGTGCATGGCCAAGTGTGACTGTGTAGTGCTGGTCAAGCTCGTTAATGGCCAAGTGTGACTGTGTAGTGCTGGTCAAGCTCGTGCATGGCCAAGTGTGACTGTGTAGTGCTGGTCAAGCTCGTTCATGGCCAAGTGTGACTGTGTAGTGCTGGTCAAGCTCGTGCATGGCCAATTGTGACTGTGTAGTGCTTGTCAAGCTCGTGCATGGCCAAGTGTGACTGTGTAGTACTGGTCAAGCTAGTTCATGGCCAAGTGTGACTGTGTAGTGCTGGTCAAGCTCGTGCATGGCCAAGTGTGACTGTGTAGTGCTGGTCAAGCTCGTGCATGGCCAAGTGTGACTGTGTAGTGCTGGTCAAGTTCGTTCATGGCCAAATGTGACTGTGTCGTGCTGGTCAAGCTCGTTCATGGCCAAGTGTGACTGTGTAGTGCTGGTCAAGCTCGTGCATGGCCAAGTGTGACTGTGTAGTGCTGGTCAAGCTCGTGCATGGCCAAGTGTGACTGTGTAGTGCTGGTCAAGCTCGTGCATGGCCAAGTGTGACTGTGTAGTGCTGGTCAAGCTCGTGCATGGCCAAGTGTGACTGTGTAGTGCTGGTCAAGCTCGTGCATGGCCAAGAGTGACTGTGTAGTGCTTGTCAAGCTCGTTCTTGGCCAAGTGTGACTGTGTAGTGCTGGTCAAGCTCGTTCTTGGCCAAGTGTGACTGTGTAGTGCTGGTCAAGCTCGTGCATGGCCAAGTGTGACTGTGTAGTGCTGGTCAAGCTCGTTCTTGGCCAAGTGTGACTGTGTAGTGCTGGTCAAGCTCGTGCATGGCCAAGTGTGACTGTGTAGTGCTGGTCAAGCTCGTGCATGGCCAAGTGTGACTGTGTAGTGCTGGTCAAGATCGTGCATGGCCAAGTGTGACTGTGTAGTGCTGGTCAAGCTCGTGCATGGCCAAGTGTGACTGTGTAGTGCTGGTCAAGCTCGTGCATGGCCAAGTGTGACTGTGTAGTGCTGGTCAAGCTCGTGCATGGCCAAGAGTGACTGTGTAGTGCTTGTCAAGCTCGTTCTTGGCCAAGTGTGACTGTGTAGTGCTGGTCAAGCTCGTTCTTGGCCAAGTGTGACTGTGTAGTGCTGGTCAAGCTCGTGCATGGCCAAGTGTGACTGTGTAGTGCTGGTCAAGCTCGTTCTTGGCCAAGTGTGACTGTGTAGTGCTGGTCAAGCTCGTGCATGGCCAAGTGTGACTGTGCAGTGCTGGTCAAGCTCGTGCATGGCCAAGTGTGACTGTGTAGTGCTGGTCAAGATCGTGCATGGCCAAGTGTGACTGTGTAGTGCTGGTCAAGATCGTGCATGGCCAAGTGTGACTGTGTAGTGCTGGTCAGGCTCGTGCATGGCCATGTGTGACTGTGTAGTGCTGATCAAGCTCGTGCATGGCCAAGTGTGACTGTGTAGTGCTGGTCAAGTTCGTTCATGGCCAAATGTGACTGTGTAGTGCTGGTCAGGCTCGTTCATTGCCAAGTGTGACTGTGTAGTGCTGGTCAATCTCGTGCATGGCCAAGTGTGACTGTGTAGTGCTGGTCAGGCTCGTGCATGGCCAAGTGTGACTGTGTAGTGCTGGTCAAGCTCGTGCATGGCCAAGTGTGACAGTGTAGTGCTGGTCAGGCTCGTGCATGGCCAAGTGTGACTGTGTAGTGCTGGTCAAGCTCGTGCATGGCCAAGTGTGACTGTGTAGTGCTGGTTAAGCTCGTGCATTGCCAAGTGTGACTGTGTAGTGCTGGTCAAGCTCGTGCATGGCCAAGTGTGACTGTGTAGTGCTGGTCAAGCTCGTGCATGGCCAAGTGTGACTGTGTAGTGCTGGTCAAGCTCGTGCATGGCCAAGTGTGACTGTGTAGTGCTGGTCAAGCTAGTGCATGGCCAAGTGTGACTGTGTAGTGCTGGTCAAGCTCGTGCATGACCAAGTGTGACTGTGTAGAGCTGGTCAAGCTCGTGCATAGCCAAGTGTGACTGTGTAGTGCTGGTCAAGCTCGTTCATGGCCAAGTGTGACTGTGTAGTGCTGGTCAAGCTCGTGCATGACCAAGTGTGACTGTGTAGTGCTGGTCGAGCTCGTGCATGGCCAAGTGTGAATGTGTAGTGCTAGTCGAGCTCGTTCATGGCCAAGTGTGACTGTGTAGTGCTGGTCAAGCTCGTTCATGGCCAAGTGTGACTGTGTAGTGCAGGTCAAGCTCGTTCATGGCCAAGTGTGACTGTGTAGTGCTGGTCAAGCTCGTGCATGGCCAAGTGTGACTGTGTAGTGCTGGTCAAGCTCGTGCATGGCCAAGTGTGACTGTGTAGTGCTGGTCAAGCTCGTGCATGACCAAGTGTGACTGTGTAGTGCTGGTCAAGCTCGTGCATGGCCAAGTGTGACTGTGTAGTGCTGGTCGAGCTCGTTCATGGCCAAGTGTGACTGTGTAGTGCTGGTCAAGCTCGTGCATGGCCAAGTGTGACTGTGTAGTGCTGGTCAAGCTCGTTCATGGCCAAGTGTGACTGTGTAGTGCTGGTCAAGCTCGTTCATGGCCAAGTGTGACTGTGTAGTGCTGGTCAAGCTCGTTCATGGCCAAGTGTGACTGTGTAGTGCTGGTCAAGCTCGTGCATGGCCAAGTGTGACTGTGTAGTGCTGGTCAACCTCGTGCACGGCCAAGTGTGACTGTGTAGTGCTGGTCAAGCTCGTGCATGGCCAAGTGTGACTGTGTAGTGCTGGTCAAGCTCGTGCATGGTCAAGTGTGACTGTGTAGTGCTGGTCAAGCTCGTGCATGGCCAAGTGTGACTGTGTAGTGCTGGTCAAGCTCGTGCATGGCCAAGTGTGACTGTGTAGTGCTGGTCAAGCTCGTGCATGGTCAAGTGTGACTGTGTAGTGCTGGTCAAGCTCGTGCATGGTCAAGTGTGACTGTGTAGTGCTGGTCAAGTGTGACTGTGTAGTGCTGGTCAAGTGTGACTGTGTAGTGCTGGTCAAGGGTGACTGTGTAGTGCTGGTCATCCTCGTTCATGGCCAAGTGTGACTGTGTAGTGCTGGTCAAGCTCGTGCATGACCAAGTGTGACTGTGTAGTGCTAGTCGAGCTCGTTCATGGCCAAGTGTGACTGTGTAGTGCTGGTCAAGCTCGTTCATGGCCAAGTGTGACTGTGTACTGCTGGTCAAGCTCGTGCATGGCCAAGTGTGACTGTGTAGTGCTGGTCAAGCTCGTGCATGGTCAAGTGTGACTGTGTAGTGCTGGTCAAGCTCGTGCATGGTCAAGTGTGACTGTGTAGTGCTGGTCAAGTGTGACTGTGTAGTGCTGGTCAAGTGTGACTGTGTAGTGCTGGTCAAGGGTGACTGTGTAGTGCTGGTCAAGCTCGTTCATGGCCAAGTGTGACTGTGTAGTGCTGGTCAAGCTCGTGCATGACCAAGTGTGACTGTGTAGTGCTAGTCGAGCTCGTTCATGGCCAAGTGTGACTGTGTAGTGCTGGTCAAGCTCGTTCATGGCCAAGTGTGACTGTGTAGTGCTGGTCAAGCTCGTGCATGGCCAAGTGTGACTGTGTAGTGCTGGTCAAGCTCGTGCATGGCCAAGTGTGACTGTGTAGTGCTGGTCAAGCTCGTGCATGACCAAGTGTGACTGTGAAGTGCTGGTCAAGCTCGTGCATGGCCAAGTGTGACTGTGTAGTGCTGGTCGAGCTCGTTCATGGCCAAGTGTGACTGTGTAGTGCTGGTCAAGCTCGTGCATGGCCAAGTGTGACTGTGTAGTGCTGGTCAAGCTCGTTCATGGCCAAGTGTGACTGTGTAGTGCTGGTCAAGCTCGTTCATGGCCAAGTGTGACTGTGTAGTGCTGGTCAAGCTCGTTCATGGCCAAGTGTGACTGTGTAGTGCTGGTCAAGCTCGTGCATGGCCAAGAGTGACTGTGTAGTGCTTGTCAAGCTCGTTCTTGGCCAAGTGTGACTGTGTAGTGCTGGTCAAGCTCGTTCTTGGCCAAGTGTGACTGTGTAGTGCTGGTCAAGCTCGTGCATGGCCAAGTGTGACTGTGTAGTGCTGGTCAAGCTCGTTCTTGGCCAAGTGTGACTGTGTAGTGCTGGTCAAGCTCGTGCATGGCCAAGTGTGACTGTGCAGTGCTGGTCAAGCTCGTGCATGGCCAAGTGTGACTGTGTAGTGCTGGTCAAGATCGTGCATGGCCAAGTGTGACTGTGTAGTGCTGGTCAAGATCGTGCATGGCCAAGTGTGACTGTGTAGTGCTGATCAGGCTCGTGCATGGCCATGTGTGACTGTGTAGTGCTGATCAAGCTCGTGCATGGCCAAGTGTGACTGTGTAGTGCTGGTCAAGTTCGTTCATGGCCAAATGTGACTGTGTAGTGCTGGTCAGGCTCGTTCATGGCCAAGTGTGACTGTGTAGTGCTGGTCAATCTCGTGCATGGCCAAGTGTGACTGTGTAGTGCTGGTCAGGCTCGTGCATGGCCAAGTGTGACTGTGTAGTGCTGGTCAAGCTCGTGCATGGCCAAGTGTGACTGTGTAGTGCTGGTCAAGCTCGTGCATGGCCAAGTGTGACTGTGTAGTGCTGGTCAAGCTCGTGCATGGCCAAGTGTGACTGTGTAGTGCTGGTCAAGCTCGTGCATTGCCAAGTGTGACTGTGTAGTGCTGGTCAAGCTCGTGCATTGCCAAGTGTGACTGTGTAGTGCTGGTCAAGCTCGTGCATGGCCAAGTGTGACTGTGTAGTGCTGGTCAAGCTCGTGCATGGCCAAGTGTGACTGTGTAGTGCTGGTCAAGCTCGTGCATGGCCAAGTGTGACTGTGTAGTGCTGGTCAAGCTCGTGCATGGCCAAGTGTGACTGTGTAGTGCTGGTCAAGCTCATGCATGGCCACGTGTGACTGTGTAGTGCTGGTCAAGCTCGTGCATGGCCAAGTGTGACTGTGTAGTGCTGTTCAAGCTCGTGCATGACCAAGTGTGACTGTGTAGTGCTGGTCAAGCTCGCGCATGGCCAAGTGTGACTGTGTAGTGCTGGTCAAGCTCGTGCATGACCAAGTGTGACTGTGTAGTGCTGGTCAAGCTCGTGCATGGCCAAGTGTGACTGTGTAGTGCTGGTCAAGCTCGTTCATGGCCAAGTGTGACTGTGTAGTGCTGGTCAAGCTCGTGCATGACCAAGTGTGACTGTGTAGTGCTGGTCAAGCTCGTGCATGGCCAAGTGTGACTGTGTAGTGCTAGTCGAGCTCGTTCATGGCCAAGTGTGACTGTGTAGTGCTGGTCAAGCTCGTTCATGGCCAAGTGTGACTGTGTAGTGCTGGTCAAGCTCGTTCATGGCCAAGTGTGACTGTGTAGTGCTGGTCAAGCTCGTGCATGGCCAAGTGTGACTGTGTAGTGCTGGTCAAGCTCGTGCATGGCCAAGTGTGACTGTGTAGTGCTGGTCAAGCTCGTGCATGACCAAGTGTGACTGTGTAGTGCTGGTCAAGCTCGTGCATGGCCAAGTGTGACTGTGTAGTGCTGGTCGAGCTCGTTCATGGCCAAGTGTGACTGTGTAGTGCTGGTCAAGCTCGTGCATGGCCAAGTGTGACTGTGTAGTGCTGGTCAAGCTCGTTCATGGCCAAGTGTGACTGTGTAGTGCTGGTCAAGCTCGTTCATGGCCAAGTGTGACTGTGTAGTGCTGGTCAAGCTCGTTCATGGCCAAGTGTGACTCTGTAGTGCTGGTCAAGCTCGTGCATGGCCAAGTGTGACTGTTTAGTGCTGGTCAACCTCGTGCATGGCCAAGTGTGACTGTGTAGTGCTGGTCAAGCTCGTGCATGGCCAAGTGTGACTGTGTAGTGCTGGTCAAGCTCGTGCATGGTCAAGTGTGACTGTGTAGTGCTGGTCAAGTGTGACTGTGTAGTGCTGGTCAAGTGTGACTGTGTAGTGCTGGTCAAGTGTGACTGTGTAGTGCTGGTCAAGTGTGACTGTGTAGTGCTGGTCAAGTGTGACTGTGTAGTGCTGGTCAAGTGTGACTGTGTAGTGCTGGTCAAGTGTGACTGTGTAGTGCTGGTCAAGTGTGACTGTGTAGTGCTGGTCAAGTGTGACTGTGTAGTGCTGGTCAAGTGTGACTGTGTAGTGCTGGTCAAGTGTGACTGTGTAGTGCTGGTCAAGTGTGACTGTGTAGTGCTGGTCAAGTGAGACTGTGTAGTGCTGGTCAAGTGTGACTGTGTAGTGCTGGTCAAGTGTGACTGTGTAGTGCTGGTCAAGGGTGACTGTGTAGTGCTGGTCAAGTGTGACTGTGTAGTGCTGGTCAAGTGTGACTGTGTAGTGCTGGTCAAGGGTGACTGTGTAGTGCTGGTCAAGTGTGACTGTGTAGTGCTGGTCAAGGGTGACTGTGTAGTGCTGGTCAAGTGTGACTGTGTAGTGCTGGTCAAGTGTGACTGTGTAGTGCTGGTCAAGTGTGACTGTGTAGTGCTGGTCAAGCTCGTGCATGGTCAAGTGTGACTATGTAGTGCTGGTCAAGTGTGACTGTGTAGTGCTGGTGAAGTGTGACTGTGTAGTGCTGGTCAAGTGTGACTGTGTAGTGCTGGTCAAGTGTGACTGTGTAGTGCTGGTCAAGTGTGACTGTGTAGTGCTGGTCAAGTGTGACTGTGTAGTGCTGGTCAAGTGTGACTGTGTAGTGCTGGTCAAGGGTGACTGTGTAGTGCTGGTCAAGTGTGACTGTGTAGTGCTGGTCAAGCTCGTTCATGGCCAAGTGTGACTGTGTAGTGCTAGTCGAGCTCGTTCATGGCCAAGTGTGACTGTGTAGTGCTGGTCAAGCTCGTGCATGACCAAGTGTGACTGTGTAGTGCTAGTCGAGCTCGTTCATGGCCAAGTGTGACTGTGTAGTGCTGGTCAAGCTCGTTCATGGCCAAGTGTGACTGTGTAGTGCTGGTCAAGCTCGTTCATGGCCAAGTGTGACTGTGTAGTGCTGGTCAAGCTCGTGCATGGCCAAGTGTGACTGTGTAGTGCTGGTCAAGCTCGTGCATGGCTAATTGTGACTGTGTAGTGCTGGTCAAGCTCGTTCATGGCCAAGTGTGACTGTGTAGTGCTTGTCAAGCTCGTGCATGGCCAAGTGTGACTGTGTAGTGCTGGTCAAGCTCGTGCATGGCCAAGTGTGACTGTGTAGTGCTGGTCAAGCTCGTGCATGACCAAGTGTGACTGTGTAGTGCTGGTCAAGCTCGTGCATGACCAAGTGTGACTGTGTAGTGCTGGTCAAGCTCGTTCATGGCCAAGTGTGACTGTGTAGTGCTGGTCAAGCTCGTTCATGGCCAAGTGTGACTGTGTAGTGCTGGTCAAGCTCGTGCATGGCCAAGTGTGACTGTGTAGTGCTGGTCGAGCTCGTTCATGGCCAAGTGTGACTGTGTAGTGCTGGTCAAGCTCGTGCATGGCCAAGTGTGACTGTGTAGTGCTGGTCAAGCTCGTTCATGGCCAAGTGTGACTGAGTAGTGCTGGTCAAGCTCGTTCATATCCAAGTGTGACTGTGTAATGCTGGTCAATCTCGTTCATGGCCAAGTGTGACTGTGTAGTGCTGGTCAAGCTCGTGCGTGGCCAAGAGTGACTGTGTAGTGCTTGTCAAGCTCGTTCTTGGCCAAGTGTGACTGTGTAGTGCTGGTCAAGCTCGTTCTTGGCCAAGTGTGACTGTGTAGTGCTGGTCAAGCTCGTGCATGGCCAAGTGTGACTGTGTAGTGCTGGTCAAGCTCGTTCTTTGTCAAGTGTGACTGTGTAGTGCTGGTCAAGCTCGTGCATGGCCAAGTGTGACTGTGCAGTGCTGGTCAAGCTCGTGCATGGCCAAGTGTGACTGTGTAGTGCTGGTCAAGATCGTGCATGGCCAAGTGTGACTGTGTAGTGCTGGTCAAGATCGTGCATGGCCAAGTGTGACTGTGTAGTGCTGGTCAGGCTCGTGCATGGCCATGTGTGACTGTGTAGTGCTGATCAAGCTCGTGCATGGCCAAGTGTGACTGTGTAGTGCTGGTCAAGTTCGTTCATGGCCAAATGTGACTGTGTAGTGCTGGTCAGGCTCGTTCATGGCCAAGTGTGACTGTGTAGTGCTGGTCAATCTCGTGCATGGCCAAGTGTGACTGTGTAGTGCTGGTCAGGCTCGTGCATGGCCAAGTGTGACTGTTTAGTGCTGGTCAAGCTCGTGCATGGCCAAGTGTGACAGTGTAGTGCTGGTCAGGCTCGTGCATGGCCAAGTGTGACTGTGTAGTGCTGGTCAAGCTCGTGCATTGCCAAGTGTGACTGTGTAGTGCTGGTCAAGCTCGTGCATGGCCAAGTGTGACTGTGCAGTGCTGGTCAAGCTCGTGCATGGCCAAGTGTGACTGTGTAGTGCTGGTCAAGCTCGTGCATGGCCAAGTGTGACAGTGTAGTGCTGGTCAGGCTCGTGCATGGCCAAGTGTGACTGTGTAGTGCTGGTCAAGCTCGTGCATGGCCAAGTGTGACTGTGTAGTGCTGGTCAAGCTCGTGCATGACCAAGTGTGACTGTGTAGTGCTGGTCAAGCTCGTGCATGACCAAGTGTGACTGTGTAGTGCTGGTCAAGCTCGTGCATGTCCAAGTGTGACTGTGTATTGCTGGTCAAGCTCGTGCATGGCCAAGTGTGACTGTGTAGTGCTGGTCAAGCTCGTGCATGACCAAGTGTGACTGTGTAGTGCTGGTCAAGCTCGTTTCATGGCCAAGTGTGACTGTGTAGTGCTGGTCAAGCTCGTGCATGGCCAAGTGTGACTGTGTAGTGCTGGTCAAGCTCGTTCATGGCCAAGTGTGACTGTGTAGTGCTGGTCAAGCTCGTGCATGACCAAGTGTGACTGTGTAGTGCTGGTCAAGCTCGTGCATGACCAAGTGTGACTGTGTAGTGCTGGTCAAGCTCGTGCATGACCAAGTGTGACTGTGTAGTGCTGGTCAAGCTCGTGCATGGCCAAGTGTGACTGTGTAGTGCTGGTCAAGCTCGTTCATGGCCAAGTGTGACTGTGTAGTGCTGGTCAAGCTCGTGCATGACCAAGTGTGACTGTGTAGTGCTGGTCAAGCTCGTGCATGGCCAAGTGTGACTGTGTAGTGCTGGTCAAGCTCGTGCATGACCAAGTGTGACTGTGTAGTGCTGGTCAAGCTCGTTCATGGCCAAGTGTGACTGTGTAGTGCTGGTCAAGCTCGTTCATGCCAAGTGTGACTGTGTAGTGCTGGTCAAGCTCGTGCATGGTCAAGTGTGACTGTGTAGTGCTGGTCAAGCTCGTTCATGGCCAAGTGTGACTGTGTAGTGCTGGTCAAGCTCGTTCATGGCCAAGTGTGACTGTGTAGTGCTGGTCAAGCTCGTTCATGGCCAAGTGTGACTGTGTAGTGCTTGTCAAGCTCGTGCATGGCCAAGTGTGACTGTGTAGTGCTTGTCAAGCTCGTGCATGGCCAAGTGTGACTGTGTAGTGCTGGTCAAGCTCGTGCATGGCCAAGTGTGACTGTGTAGTGCTGGTCAAGCTCGTGCATGGCCAAGTGTGACTGTGTAGTGCTGGTCAAGCTCGTGCATGGCCAAGTGTGACTGTGTAGTGCTGGTCAAGCTCGTGCATGGCCAAGTGTGACTGTGTAGTGCTGGTCAAGCTCGTGCATGGCCAAGTGTGACTGTGTAGTGCTGGTCAAGCTGGTGCATGGCCAAGTGTGACTGTGTAGTGCTGGTCAGTCTCGTGCATGGCCAAGTGTGACTGTGTAGTGCTGGTCAAGTGTGACTGTGTAGTGCTGGTCAAGTGTGACTGTGTAGTGCTGGTCAAGGGTGACTGTGTAGTGCTGGTCAAGGGTGACTGTGTAGTGCTGGTCCAGGGTGAGTGTGTCGTGCTGGGTGTGACTGTGTAGTGCTGGTCAAGTGTGACTGTGTAGTGCTGGTCAAGTGTGACTGTGTAGTGCTGGTCAAGTGTGACTGTGTAGTGCTGGTCAAGTGTGACTGTGTAGTGCTGGTCAAGGGTGACTGTGTAGTGCTGGTCAAGTGTGACTGTGTAGTGCTGGTCAAGTGTGACTGTGTAGTGCTGGTCAAGGGTGACTGTGTAGTGCTGGTCAAGGGTGACTGTGTAGTGCTGGTCAAGTGTGACTGTGTAGTGCTGGTCAAGTGTGACTGTGTAGTGCTGGTCAAGTGTGACTGTGTAGTGCTGGTCAAGTGTGACTGTGTAGTGCTGGTCAAGGGTGACTGTGTAGTGCTGGTCAAGTGTGACTGTGTAGTGCTGGTCAAGCTCGTGCATGGCCAAGTGTGACTGTGTAGTGCTGGTCAAGCTCCTTCATGGTCAAGTGTGACTGTGTAGTGCTGGTCAAGCTCGTGCATGGCCAAGTGTGACTGTGTAGTGCTGGTCAAGCTCCTGCATGGTCAAGTGTGACTGTGTAGTGCTGGTCAAGCTCGTGCATGGCCAAGTGTGACTGTGTAGTGCTGGTCAAGTGTGACTGTGTAGTGCTGGTCAAGTGTGACTGTGTAGTGCTGGTCAAGTGTGACTGTGTAGTGCTGGTCAAGTGTGACTGTGTAGTGCTGGTCAAGGGTGACTGTGTAGTGCTGGTCAAGGGTGACTGTGTAGTGCTGGTCAAGGGTGACTGTGTAGTGCTGGTCAAGTGTGACTGTGTAGTGCTGGTCAAGGGTGACTGTGTAGTGCTGGTCAAGGGTGACTGTGTAGTGCTGGTCAAGTGTGACTGTGTAGTGCTGGTCAAGGGTGACTGTGTAGTGCTGGTCAAGGGTGACTGTGTAGTGCTGGTCAAGTGTGACTGTGTAGTGCTGGTCAAGGGTGACTGTGTAGTGCTGGTCAAGGGTGACTGTGTAGTGCTGGTCAAGGGTGACTGTGTAGTGCTGGTCAAGGGTGACTGTGTAGTGCTGGTCAAGGGTGACTGTGTAGTGCTGGTCAAATGTGACTGTGTAGTGCTGGTCAAGGGTGACTGTGTAGTGCTGGTCAAGGGTGACTGTGTAGTGCTGGTCAAGTGTGACTGTGTAGTGCTGGTCAAGGGTGACTGTGTAGGGCTGGTCAACTGTGACTGTGTAGTGCTGGTCAAGGGTGACTGTGTAGTGCTGGTCAAGGGTGACTGTGTAGTGCTGGTCAAGTGTGACTGTGTAGTGCTGGTCAAGGGTGACTGTGTAGTGCTGGTCAAGGGTGACTGTGTAGTGCTGGTCAAGTGTGACTGTGTAGTGCTGGTCAAGGGTGACTGTGTAGTGCTGGTCAAGGGTGACTGTGTAGTGCTGGTCAAGGGTGACTGTGTAGTGCTGGTCAAGGGTGACTGTGTAGTGCTGGTCAAGGGTTGGCTTTATAAATAATTTATCACTTATTTTTCCTTCTCGACTTATTAGATTATCCCGGAACTTTACAACACCAGTGATTAAGGCTAATGGACCACTATCACGCAGTCTAACACTCTCTCTCTCTCTCTCTCTCTCTCTCTCTCTCTCTCTCTCTCTCTCTCTCTCTCTCTCTCTCTCTCTCTCTCTCTCTGTCTCTGTCTCTGTCTCTGTCTCTGTGTCTCTGTCTCTGTCTCTCTGTCTCTCTGTCTCTCTGTCTCTCTGTCTCTCTGTTAGCTTTAAACTTTTTCTCACTCTATTTGTAAAATTTTTGCACTTATTTTACATTTCTTTGACGTGGGATTCTTTTATAAGCTTCCCTGGAGCGAGTCTACATACCTCTCCTCATCCCTTGTCGCCATTCCGACTCATCAGCGCTGCTGATGAGTCGTGTCAGTGGTGAGAAGTGGACAGTCTTAAGACGTGCAAGATGACTTCCTGGTTACACCAAAAGGACATCTTGAAGGTTCTCTGATCACGAAAGTATTACCGGAGGTTGCCTGCAGCTCCAGCAATGGAAACTGAAGGAGTATGACTCAGTAAGTTTCCAGTTGACCACTGGTATTATTGACTGGACGATGATTGTACAGTTAGTGGTCCAGTATTAACAACAACAACAACAACAACAATAATAATAATAATAATAATAATAATAATAATAATAATAATAATAATAATAAATCTTTATTTTTGCAAGGTGTACGATAAAACTTGTACAGGTCTAGATGACATTATCGGCATACTTTATAGGAAGCCCCTGGTTATGCTGAGTATATTTCACGCAACTTAGGTTAATCTTGTCCCTACCCCCCAGGATGTGACCCATAATAGTAGGCTAACATCCAGGTACCTACTTACTGGTAGGTGAACAGTGGCAGCAGGTGTAAGGAAACATGCCCAACGTTTCAACCGGGACTGATCCCGGACTCTTAGTATGTTAGCTGCCAAACTACGAACATCTCGTGAAATTTTGCTAAGCCTCGTATCTCTGTCAATTGTGGAGATTCCTAATTATTGGTAAACAGTTAGTAAGGTAGAGCTGGGTAGTGTACGATAGGGTAGGGTAGGGTAACGTAGGGTAGGGTAGGGTAGGGTAGGGTAGTGTAGTGTAGGGTAGGGTAGGGTTGGACAGGGTAGGGTAGGGTATGGTAGTGTAGTGTAGTGTAGTGTAGTGAAGTGTAGGGTAGGATTGGGTATGGTAGGGTAGGGTAGGGTAGTGTAGTGTAGGGTAGGATAGTTTAGGTAGTGTAGTTTAGGGTAGGGTAGGGTAGGGTAGGGTAGGGTTGGGTTGGGTTGGGTAGAGTAAGGTAGTGTAGGATTGGGTTGGATAGGGTTGGTTAGGGTAGTGTCCTGTAGGGTAGGGCAGGGTAGTGTAAGGTATGGTAGGGTTGGGTTGGGTTGGGTAGGGTAGTGTAGTGTAGGGTAGAATAGTATAGTGTAGGGTAGGGTAGGGTAGGGTAGTGTAGTGTAGTGTAGTGTAGGGTAGGGCTGGGTAGGGTAAGGTAGTGTAGGGTGGGGTAGGGTTGGGTTGGATAGGGTAGGGTAGGGTAGTGTAGTGTAAGGTGGCAGATGACAGAACCCCCCACGACCCTTATCAGATGGCAGAACCACCCACGACTCATTATATGGCAGAACCACCCACGACTCTCATCAGATTGCAGAATCACCCACTACTTTCATCATATGCCAGAACCAGCCACGACTCATCATATGCCAGAACCAGCCACGACTATCTCCCAGATGACTTAAGCAACCGAGAACTCTGCATCGACACCTAACATGCCTTTCTCCTGAAGACAATTCACCATCTGGAAACCTCTTCACTACAGCAAACCTTTAAACAACAGTCATAGGCAGAAAGTTTTACATTCACAATCTCTAATACACACGTCAAGCTGGACAAAAACTTTAGTCTACCATCGACAGACTATACAGTATTATCCCAAGCCCATTCCTTTGGCCTACGAGGCAAATTGCTCTTTTCTCAAAAATCTCTCATTAGAGAGGCACTTTTCAGTGTTTGTGTAAGTAGCTTTTTTTTTCCCTGACTTTATACAAGGTGTACTGTAAAGATGCGATCTCGGTTATATACTCTTGCTGATAGCAATTAACTGCCTTGCCGCGGTTCTTTCCACAAGCATCTGTTCATCTTTGCGTGTTGATGACATCAGCGTCCCTTGCGCAGGCCCAGACTGTCAAGTCGTTGCTGACTCACTGTAATGTGCTATCGGTCGTGTTTACAACTGAGCTACCTCACACGGTTTCAGGTGTTATGTTGGTAAAAATGTCAATAACCTTCACACGACACCCTATCATCTCACAACTTATTCTGCACTTGTACACCTACTATTTTTCAATACGTGATTACAGTAAAATTCCTTAGCCTTCACTTTGATTACTGAATGTCATGGAAGCCTCGCATCATCCCCTAAATGCTACATTTCTTAGTCGACTGATTCTCCTTAAAACTTAGCTTATTTTTAAGGGGAACTCACAAACCATTCACTGCCTTCATTCACCCCTCATGTCTAAACTGGACTACAGAGACAAAATATAGTCCGCTGCTTCCTCAACTACTGTTATTAAACTTGATCCAGTTCATCGTCAGGGATTAGACTTTTGTCTAGGAACTCTTGTATCTTGACTGAGAACCTGTATTCAGAAGCAGACATTCATTATAGGAGTGTCATGATGTCTAGCCTTCGTTATTTCATTCACTTTCAAGCCTTTCACAGTTCTTTTAAGTACAGCACAAGCACAGATGCTTGAAAATTTAATTGATTTAATACCCGACCCCATTTATTGTAGTCCTTCAATCTTTGGGTCCGAAATCTGGTAGCATCACTTACTGTACCACCCCAGTACGGTGTTATGGTGTTCCGCTCCCCTGAAAGCGTAAGTAAGTGGCATTTACTAGAGTCGGTCAGCATTTTCACAGCAGAGTTATATGCAATACTTGCCACTATCATACGCTATGCAACTGACAGCCTTTTCTACAGTTATTGCTTCACGTTCACAGAACACATTATAAAACATCCAGAAATTCAACTCCTCATATCCAACGGTACTCTGAGAGGCACAACAATGGTTACACCAGCAAACACAGGCATCAGTGTTTTGCTGGGCCTCTGGATATACCGACGGTCAGGATAATAAACATACAGCATACTTACCAATATCTCAACTGCTGTTAGCAGCAACAATGGTCCTAATTAGTGCACAGTAAGTTCGCCACGAAAGTATACGTAGGTTTCTAGTCCTCTTTCCAACATTGTCCTATGTGGAAAAATATTCTTTCATGATTTCACATCGGACTCACACGCCTCACATGCGGTTACTTCAGGGAGAGACTACATATGTCTCTACCGTCGAGCAGGTAAGAATGCCATAAATTTCCTGGCTACCTTGCTTGCAAGATTTATCATAAGATTCCTGGTAGTCACTGCAGAGTCGAATTTCATTCCTAGTAGGTAAATATTACAGTGCTAATTTCTGTAGTCATGGCATTCTGGGATAAAGTAACGTAGGTAACTGAAGCAGAAGTTCCATAGTTTAAAGCTAAACACTGTTTCTTGTGGTACATTGGTAATGAAATATATTAAGTAATCGACCTCGAGGTAGTTACTTACGAGTCCATGTCATGAGCCAGAAATTTCTGTTGCTGTAGTACTGCCAAGAGTTTCCGGTACACTTTACACACACACACACACACACACACACACACACACACACACACACACACACACACACACACACACACACACACACACACAGAGTAGTCAGTAAGTGGAATAGTTTGGGAAGCGATGTAGTGGAGGCAGGATTCATACATAGCTTTAAGCAGAGGTATGATAAAGCTCAAGGTTCAGGGAGAGTGACCTAGTAGCGACCAGTGAAGAGGCGGGGTCAGGAGCTTCGACTCGACCCCTGCAACCTCAACTAGGTGAGTACAACTAGGTGAGTACACACACACAGCCTTGTAAATTAAATTTACGGGTTCATTTACCTAGTAGCACTCGGTGAAGAGGCGGGGCCAGGAGCTGAGTCTCGACCCCTGCAACCACAATTAGCTGAGTACAGTTAGGTGAGCACACACACGCACGCACAACGATAAAGTTCATGGAGCAGGACATAGTAGCGACCAGCGAAGAGGCGGGACCAGGAGCTGTGAATCGACCCCTGCAACCACAAATAGGTAAGTACACAGGTGGAAAGGTAAAATGTTGGAGGAAGCGATGAAAAACTATTAATAGAATTTGTAAATGAAGAGAGAGAGAGAGAAATTTATAAATGAAGAGAGAGAGAGAAAAATTTATAAATGAAGAGAGAGAGAGAGAAATTTATAAATGAAGAGAGAGAGAGAGAAATTTGTAAATGAAGAGAGAGAGAGAGAAATTTCCTGAATGAAGCACAATATGAAATGTAATTGGAATTAAAGACAACGAATAATATAATGCTGAAAAAAGCCAAGAGATACTCGTATATCAAAAATAAAAGCTTATAAAAAAGCTTATAAAAGCTTATAAAAAAAGCTTATAAAAGCTTATAAAAGCTTATAAAAGCTTATAAAAGCTTATAAAAGCTTATAAAAAAGCTTATAAAAGCTTATAAAAGCTTATAAAAGCTTATAAAAGCTTATAAAAAAGCTTATAAAAGCTTATAAAAGCTTATAAAAGCTTATAAAAGCTTATAAAAGCTTATAAAAGTTTATAAAAGCTTATAAAAGCTTATAAAAAAGCTTATAAAAAGCTTATAAAAGCTTATAAAAGCTTATAAAAGCTTATAAAAGCTTATAAAAAAGCTTATAAAAGCTTATAAAAGCTTATAAAAGCTTATAAAAGCTTATAAAAGCTTATAAAAAAGCTTATAAAAAGCTTATAAAAGCTTATAAAAGCTTATAAAAGCTTATAAAAGCTTATAAAAGGCAAAAGTAAGAACAGAGAAAACAGGTGTTTTGTAAACAAAAAATGTTGAAAAAGGAAAACACTGGAAATGAAAGAAAGTGGACAAATTTTAGAGAGGTGAGAGCAGTACCTGGAGTATACCTGGAGGGCATTTCAGGGATCATCGCCCCCGCGGCTCGGTCAATGATCAGGCCTCCAGGTGGATCAGGGCCTGATCACCCAGGCTGTTACTACTGGCCGCAAGTAGTCCAACGTACGAACCACAGCCCAGCTGATCCGGGAAGACAACCAGGGGTCTATTGGTAATCCCCCTTATGGCTGGTGGGAGGCTGTTGAACAGTCTTGGGCCCCGGACGCTTACTGTGTTTTCTCTTAGTGTACTAATGGCGCCCCTACTTTTCACTGGGAGAATGTTGCACAGCCTGTCAAGTCTTTTGCTTTCTTAGGGAGTGATTTCTGAGTGCAGATTAAGAACCAGTACCTCCAGAATCATCCAGGTGTAGACTTTGATATATCTTTCTCGCAGTAGGTAAGAGAAGTGAACAGAAGAGCAAGAAACTAAAATAATCAGTGAGAAGAGAGGCTTAGTGATAGTTTGAGAATAACAGAATTGAAAGTCTAATGTGAAGTAAGAGTAAGAAGGAAAGACGAGCGTTCACCAGGAATGTAAAGAAAGTCTGTGACGAGCTAATTAAAGGTTTTCTTAGTGGAAAAAGAGAGTAATACAGAAAGTTAAAGCAAAGTGAACCAAAGAGGTCAATAAACCTCTGAGTGAAATAGAAACCCCAAATGCAAAAAAGAAAAAGAAAAAAAAAACTAGAAGCAATACGTAAAACACCTGCCAGAACCTTACATGTTAATGGATACGATTGAGTACTAAAATGTTGAGTACAGTCAATACGGTTCACATATTTAAGAAACTGGTTACCCAGGTATTATTAAAGTACAAGCCAGTATCTTTGACTTGTAAAGTAATGCAGAAAATAATCATTTGAGAGTGGTGGAGCACCTGGAAAAAAGTGAATTCATAAATAAAATCCAGCATACTAAATTCTGCTTCATGAATTTGGTCGAGTTCTTTGGAAAGGCAGCAGAAGTGATCTATGAAAAGCAGGTTGGTAGACCTGCATATTCATAGATTGCAAGAATATATTTGACACTTTACTTGGCTAGAGACTGCCAAACACTTAAGGAGCAGACACTATAGTGAATCAATGATTAATTAATGGAAGAGGCATCCAAATGGGCTGTTGTGACAAGAGAAGTTCCTTGAAAATGAGTGGTATGACCAGAAACGTTTTTTGGGATATTATTTTTTGTTTTGCTAACTAAATTAATGATGCAAATAAAATGCAGAGAAGACAAAGACAGGCTATATCTTGACTTGGACTAACTGCAGGACTGGTCTCACCAGTGATTAATCTTAGCCGAGAGATTAAGGAGATAGAACATAAACTTAATCTGTAATACCAGACACAAGAAGCACAAAAGAAACAAACAGTCGTGAACGATATTGCAAGAAACCCCATATGCAGTATTAATACACATATGAAAAATCCAAGTAAAAATTAACTGACATAAACACTAATTTACAGAATTAAAAAAAAACAAAAAACAGAAAACATGCCCACGTGTGCAGCACGCGAGCTGAATTCATGGACTTCCTTATTTAAAATGAAGTAGAAAGTACCACTAGCATGAGCACTCAGTGTTCTCGAGAGAACGAGCTTAGATCTCCTTGAAATACCAGAGACCTTAAAAAGTGTAAGTGTAGCTCCTTTGCATAAAGGCGGCAGTAGAACATGGCTAAAAATTACAGACTAGTAGACCCTACAGTGAACTTCATAAAGGTCTTTGAAAGGATAAGATGCCAAACTGCAAATTTTATGGAATAGCACAACCTACACAACCCAAACCTGCTTGGATAAAACAAGCATTTGACAATGAGGGCAATAGAAGTTACAGAATGGGCGGGGTTGAAGCCCATGGCAAACGAGACCTGAAACTTGCAGGCCAATGTGTCAACCAAGGAACCACACCGACCTAACAAAATTAATCCAACTAGGTATGTTGCTATACCCTACAGGAATGTTAGCATGGGCTCCACTGCCACTATAAATACTGTTTTTCACAGATGAATTCCACGCCATCAAGGCTGCAGCGAGCTCTAGCTTAAGTCTTCCTTAAAGCCGCCATCATGATTCACGAAATAGTAATAGCACTGTTCTAAACTAATCACAGAAAGGATAGGAAGGTGAGTGTGTTAACCACCGGTCAATACCGGCGACTTTTAGGACTCGCCTGCCGTGGGTTCGATTCCCACATGTAGTATAATGAGGAAAGTAGGCAAACAAATATTTAATTACCTGCCAGATAGAACACATATAGCAGTAAACAGAGCGAAATCCAGCATTAGGAAAGTATAAAGGTCAGTACCTCAAGGCGAGGTACTGGCTCCTTTACCGTTTCATACTCTCACAGTAGACAGAAAAAAAACACGCTGCAGTTTCATGTCAACATTGGTGGATGATACTAAAATAAGCATGAAAATCGCCTCCGTAGAAAACGCTGAAAATTTTCAAGAAGATATAAGAAATTCTTGCAGTGGGAAGTAGAGAATAACATGACAAGTTCGAACTGCGTAGATAAGGAAAAAAATGAAATATAAAAAGGAGGGTGCATACAGATTTCAAGAGTATCACCAAATAGAGCAAAAGGAATATGTGAAGGACCTGGGAGTAATAATGTCAGTTGATTTTTCTTTCAAAGAGCACAATAAGGCAAGTGACACGAAGCCAGGAAAAAAACCAGGGTGGTAATGAGAACTTTCTAAACAAGAGAAATAGTGCCAATAGTGATACTATTCAAATAGCTTTGGCTCTTTCCCTTCGGGTGTTGTTCATTATTGACGGTTCATTCAGAGAAGGAGGGATGTCCGAGCTAGAACATATAGATCAAGGGCCTAAATATTTACTTGATGGAACGGAGGATAGAGAGATAAACGATAATATATACGTGGAAAGTACACTGCCTTAAATATACCGAGAGAAAAGAACGGTTCCATGGGTAAAATAGGAGAACATTGCATCAACATCCGTAGTTCCAGACTTTTCGAAACCTCACCAAATGATATCCGAAAAAGTGTTTAAAAAAGTGTAAAGTTCAACGAGGCTGTGATGGACATTGGGCCATCAGAATCAACAGCATGGTTGACCAGAGAAGCGCCAGACAAGCCCAGCCCAGGGCTTGGCTGCCTGAGTAGCAAAAATAAATTTGTAGGATAAAGGACGACATAAGAAGATAGAAGAGTCAGTGGACACATAATAACGATAAATAAAGTGTTAAGACTTGATAAGAGGGAGAAACGTGAGAAATAAGTACACGAGGGCACAATTGGAAGCTAAAGATGAGTCACAGGAATGTCATGAAGTATTTCTTCAGCCTCTGGGTGGTCAGGAAGCGCAATGATAGACGAAGTAGCGGTAGAGACAGGCTCAGTACTTAGTTCTAAAAATAGGTATAACAGGACCCACGAGGCTAGGAGGGAGTAAACCTAGCAAGTGGCAAGAGGCAGGGGCCAGGAGCTGAAATTCGACCCCTGGAGCCACAAATAGGTTATTACAAGTAGGTGAGAACTCACTGGTCCTATAAGTGGTGTTGTTGCCTACCTGCTTCCCCCACACACGCACACACACACACACACACACACACACACACACACACACACACACACACACACACACACACACACACACACACACACACACACACTTCCTATTAGTGCACCTGGGTTATTTCTAGCACTCACAGTGTGGCAATTCTTCCTCAGGAAGGAGTGGGCGTCGCATGAGGGGAGAAGGGTCACCTCCTGGGGGTCGGATGAGGGAAGTGGATCAGATTAAGGGTCGGATTGGAGGAGCTGTCACTGGAGGGAGTTGAATGAAAGGAAGAGGTCAATTGAAGGAGTAGAATGAGAGGAGAAATTCGGCTAAGAAGGAGGGGGCATGATGATGAGAAAAGTGAGATGATAGGGAAGACGATGAATATGGTGATCGGATGAGGTAGTCACGTGATAAGGTCGAAAGGGCAAAGGGCTCGGATTAGACGGAGGAAATCGTATGAGGATGAACAAGTGGATGAGAGATAGTGGGTCAGATGAGGAGAGGGACGGAATGAGTGTAGGTCGTATGAGGGGATCAGGGATCAGCGAGAGGGTCAGGAGTGTAATCACACTAACTTGTTCCTTGACCCATCAATTATTATACGAGTCAAGGAATGGGTGTGGTTTGAACCCATGGCAAGTAAGTTTTAAATTTCACAGGCCAGTGTGTTAGCCACTCTTTCAGCTGACTAATAACATTCATTCATCCGTCTAGGTTCAAACCTCCACCCGTACCGTGGTTTGTTTTATTATTGCGATTTCGTGAGTTATAATTATCACACGGTTAGTAATTACAAGAGTTATAATACAGAGAGCTCAAAAATGTTGGGAATTAGTGTGGCTTGTGAGGACTGAATGTACCTGCCCCTAAGGGATTCTTTATTACTGAAGAAGTAATAAGTAAATTTAAATGGACAGTATTTTGGAAATGTAGGACCAAAGAAATATGCACTGAGATTATCAAGCAAGCAGAAGAAATGATGCTGCACCTCTAAATATTCTGTTGTAGATTCGCCGGTATAATTGCCCGGCCCAGGCCTTTTCCAAGAGGTGGCTCGGCCTTGGTCCCCTGTCGAGGGAGTGTCTCAGACCAATGTCTGCTATGGGAGGAGGTACACGTACCTCCTCGTCTTCTGGGACCAGCTGTCCCCAGGCCTAGCTCCATTCCCTGCCCCCACGGGGCTCGTAGGGAGAAACTAGGCGCCTTTTACTGCCGCAAACCCCGCCCACACTGGGCTCGAAGGGTGTGACAGCTGCATAGCAGCAGACGATGTCAGGAGGTGCAAAGGTAGCAAGCACTACAGGATCCTTCTCGAGTCACACCCCAGCTTTGGGCATTAAGCCCGAGTGCTGTGGAAACTCAAGAATGCCTCTTGCTGTGTGTGTGTTGCTGCTGCTACTACTACATTTGTCTGCTGCACTCTTCCTCTCAGCTCTCAATAAAGAAGGTAACTTGCCCATTATTACCCAACAGAGTTTAACGACCTTTCATCCATGATGTCAGAGAAATATGATGACTTAAACCATTCATCTAGTGATTAGGTCGGGAGATTACAGCTGTGTAGATACTGGAATTCTTGCACTTGAATTAGTCACATGCTGAATATTTTAACAGCAGTAGACAAGGTGGCACTTGGGAGAGCCACCTTCAAACTATTCACAGTAGTCTAAGTTCCACGAACCTGACAGGATTATCATGATGTTTGGAAACCTGGAAATGCTACAAACAGATCATCCTGATGTGTACCAGATGTTTACTACCATTTATTTTGCAGTACGAGAAGGCAACCGGCCATTTAATGCTGTGTCACCTGACATGAAACTTGGCCAAACATTATAGATGACAAGAAAAAAAAAATGCGCTAGAGGAATAGCTGGAAAAGACGTGACAACATAAACGGGAGTTGATATTTCATGTGTTATTAATAAGCAATTCTTTCAGAGAAATAATTGGTGCTAACAGAGAAGGTTACAGTTCCTCATGAATAGACTGCGAAGCTATTTTCCAGTATTATCTAGTGTTATCATGCTCTGTGTGTTTATGATTAGCAGATTCAATCCATATGAAACATTAATTCAGACTGTCATCACCCAACAACTTAGTTATAGAACACTGCAAAAAAACGTTGATTCATGTTTGTGTTGGAAATCAACACAAACATGAATCAACCAACAATAGAGAGAAAAACAACAATGTTTATTCGAAGATCAAAGTCTACATTGGGATATAAAAAAAAGATATAGCCGCTAAGAGAAGCGTATGAATAACTAAAGGAAAGAGAGTATGAAGCCCACTTTAAAATAAGATCTATTACTATCAATGATATTGTTATACTGAATTTCCCACTAAACTAATAAAATATATTCTGTTGGCCGAGTTTGAGAAGCATCTGAGTTCTTATACCTCTACACAAATAACCCGCACATAGAAGAGAGGAACTTACGACGACGTTTCGGTCCGACTTGGACCATTTACAAAGTTATTTATTAGACCTCTACTACTTTCAACAACGAGACGTCATGGAAGCTACTGTTATTGTAGATTTAATGTTACAAGGTCGACAGCTGGGAACGAGAGATATTAAAATATTAAAAAATGACTAGCAAAATCGCGTTGATTACGTACTGGCTTGGAGTTTTAGGATTCTCTTGCCATGGGTTCAAACTCCATCCCTTTCCCTGGTTTATTTAAAAATGCTTTTAATAAACTCTGGGGAAATGCAACGTTAAACAGCTCCTCAAAGAGGTGCTGTTTAACTAGACTCTAATTCAATTGAACTGATGAATATAGAACGTAAGTTTGATATTAATATTCAAATAGAAAATGTATTACAATAAACCAGAGAAAACGTATTTCAACAAACCAGAGAAAACGTATTTTAACAAACCAGAGAAAACGTATTTCAACAAACCAGAGAAAACGTATTTCAACAAACCAGAGAAAACGTATTTCAACAAACCAGAGAAAACGTATTTCAACAAACCAGACAAAACGTATTTCAACAAACCAGAGAAAACGTATTTCAACAAACCAGAGAAAACGTATTTCAACAAACCAGAGAAAACGTATTTCAACAAACCAGACAAAACGTATTTCAACAAACCAGACAAAACGTATTTCAACAAACCAGACAAAACGTATTTCAACAAACCAGACAAAACGTATTTCAACAAACCAGACAAAACGTATTTCAACAAACCAGAGAGATGCTACAAGGCAGAAGTGAGGATCCTCATTACAGTGTTAAGTGGAACCATAATAGGAGACAATGATATCAAAGACGCACTTATGTTGGATATAACTCAGGAGGTTCAAACCTGATGAGAGTAAGACACATGTGCAACATCTGGGTATCTTTATTGTAGACGTTTCGCCATCCAGAGGCTTTATCAATACAAATTCTAGGACATAACTTGAAGACAGTAGAACTATGTACAGAAGATGAGGTAATCAGTCCCTCAACCTAGGAGTAGGTGCGAACAGCACCATAGTTGTGGAGATTCTGAAGCAGAAGAAAGGATCCTGGCGCTTATATAGTAACGTCAGGTGTAGCAGACGAGGGCATATTCACTGGTAGGCGGGATTCCCCAGTGGAAGTAGGTCCTTCCCAAAGAGATGGGTTAGTTGTAGTAGTAGTTGTCGTAGTCGTGAAGGTTATGTACATGCAGGTTCAAACCTGCATTGAATTTCAAATTTATGTAGCAGTTGATGGAATAACGCAGTAGTTCCCAACTATTAAGTCAGTAATAAAATACCTCGTAGTAGCATTGAATAACACCAGTGTAGTTGTACTCTTTTGATCTCTGAACTGTTCACCAAATATTTCGAACAAATGTGGATAAAAGCATGAGTGGGACACAAAATGAACTATGTACCCCTTCACAAACTTTCTAGGCAACTTGGAACTACACTGTCTACAATTATAATAAGTCAGGTATCATGACAGGCTGTCATGACACAAAGTAGTAACAACGCCATCATGATAGTAGTACAAGAAAGCTTTCACTTGGCTATGCAGAAGAAAATATCGTCTGAGGAAACGCTCGACAAAGCGGAGGAATAACTTGCTTAGGCTTCACGTCCGTCAACAAAGTGTTAGATAATTACATATTTATGTAACACACAACAGTGCATATCAAAACTTTCGCCTTCATCTTTTTCCGATCGAAATAGTCCTTTAAGAAGACACTTTCTCTTTTATTCTTCGTGAATGCCTGTTTCCGGTAAGCGCAGGACTGATAAGATAAGATAAGATTTCGTTCGGATTTTTAACCCCGGAAGGTTAGCCACCCAGGATAACCCAAGAAAGTCAGTGCGTCATCGAGGACTGTCTAACTTATTTCCATTGGGGTCCTCAATCTTGTCCCCCAGGATGCGACCCACACCAGTCGACTAACACCCAGGTACCTATTTGCTGCTAGGTGAACAGGACAATAGGTGTAAGGAAACGTGTCGGAATTTCCACCCGCCGGGAATCGAACCCGGGCCCTCCGTCTGTGAAGCGGGAGCTTTAGCCACCAGACCACCGGGCCACAAGGTTCACCATCATTGCATAAGTACAAAGCTTAATGACTGCAATGTTGTGAACCCCGAATATATACAACTTGCGTTAAAGTACGTGGTCCACACAGTGTGGAAAACATTGCAAAAGTTTGTAGTTTGAAGAGATAAAAGTAAGAACTATTATCACACTCGTTCTGGCTCCTCTCTGGTGCAATCTTATGTTTACAAGACTTAGAGTTTGTCTATAACAAATGAATGTGTCTGCATATATAACATAAAATTGTTGTTCACTTTAGATTTTTCGTTGCAACAGCAATTTTTTCCAAAAATATTCGTTGTTTACAGCGATATTTATTTAATAAATAACATGAAGTTATTTATCGTGAAATTTAACATGAATATGAATTTAAGAACCTGGGGTGAAATAAGTAAAGTTACAATGGTGTCTGGAACAACTGTTCCAGACTATGGTGATGTCTACACATGTTTATATATAATGTATATTTCTGTAAGTACATAATACAACTGTTATAGACGTAGCTAACATCATTAATACACAATATAAAAAAGGCCCCTGGTATATTAGTAGTATTTCTGGCGAGTCTTAGTTTTGTTGACTACTAGGTAGAGGCAGTGTGTTGCATGGTCGCCCTGACGAGGGAGAGTTGAGAGGCATGACTTGCTGGTACCTTGCCTGGTGTTGTAGTGAGAGGCATGACTTGCTGGTACCTTGCCTGGTGTTGTAGTGAGAGGCATGACTTGCTGGTACCTTGCCTGGTGTTGTAGTGAGAGGCATGACTTGCTGGTACCTTGCCTGGTGTTGTAGTGAGAGGCATGACTTGCTGGTACCTTGCCTGGTGTTGTAGTGAGAGACATGACTTGCTGGTACCTTGCCTGGTGTTGTAGTGAGAGACATGACTTGCTGGTACCTTGCCTGGTGCTGTAGTGAGAGGCATGATTTGCTGGTACCTTGCCTGGTGCTGTAGTGAGAGGCATGACTTGCTGGTACCTTGCCTGGTGCTGTAGTGAGAGACATGACTTGCTGGTACCTTGCCTGGTGTTGTAGTGAGAGGCATGACTTGCTGGTACCTTGCCTGGTGTTGTAGTGAGAGACATGACTTGCTGGTACCTTGCCTGGTGTTGTAGTGAGAGACATGACTTGCTGGTACCTTGCCTGGTGCTGTAGTGAGAGGCATGACTTGCTGGTACCTTGCCTGGTGCTGTAGTGAGAAGCATGACTTGCTGGTACCTTGCCTGGTGCAGTAGTGAGAGGCATGACTTGCTGGTACCTTGCCTGGTGCTGTAGTGAGAGGCATGACTTGGTGGCAACTTGCCTCGTGCTGTAGTGAGAGGCATGACTTGCTGGTACCTTGCCTGGTGCTGTAGTGAGAGGCAAGATTTGCTGGTATCTTGTCTGGTGCTGTAGTGAGAAGTATGACTTGCTGGTACCTTGCCAGGTGCTGTAGTGAGAGGCATGACTTGCTGGTACCTTTCCTGGTGTTGTAGTGAGAGGCAAGATTTGCTGGTACCTTGCCTGGTGCTATAGTGAGAAGCATGACTTGCTGGTACCTTCCTGATGTTGTAGTGAGAGGTAAGATTTTCTGGTACCTTGCCTGGTGCTGTAGTGAGAAGCATGACTTGCTGGTACCTTTCCTGATGTTGTAGTGAGAGGCATGACTTGCCGGTACCTTGCCTGGTGCTGTAGTGAGAGGCATGACTTGCTGGCACCTTGCCTCGTGCTGTAGTGAGAGGCATGACTTGCTGGTACCTTGACTGGTGCTGTAGTGAGAGGCATGACTTGCTGGTACCTTGCCTGGTGCTGTAGTGAGAGGCATGACTTGCTGGTACCTTGCCTGGTGTTGTAGTGAGAGGCATGACTTGCTGGTACCTTGCCTGGTGCTGTAGTGAGAAGCATGACTTGCTGGTACCTTTCCTGATGTTATAGTGAGAGGCATGACTTGCTGGTACCTTGCCTGGTGCTGTAGTGAGAGGCATGACTTGCTGGTACCTTGCCTGGTGCTGTAGTGAGAAGCATGACTTGCTGGTACCTTGCCTGGTGCTGTAGTGAGAGGCATGACTTGCTGGTACCTTGCCTGGTGCTGTAGTGAGAGGCATGACTTGCTGGTACCTTGCCTGGTGCTGTAGTGAGAGGCATGACTTGCTGGTACCTTGCCTGGTGCTGTAGTGAGAGGCATGACTTGCTGGTACCTTGCCTGGTGCTGTAGTGAGAGGCATGACTTGCTGGTACCTTGCCTGGTGTTGTAGTGAGAGGCATGACTTGCTGGTACCTTGCCTGGTGCTGTAGTGAGAAGCATGACTTGCTGGTACCTTGCCTGGTGCTGTAGTGAGAGGCATGACTTGCTGGTACCTTGCCTGGTGCTGTAGTGAGAGGCATGACTTGCTGGTACCTTGCCTGGTGCTGTAGTGAGAAGCATGACTTGCTGGTACCTTGCCTGGTGCTGTAGTGAGAGGCATGACTTGCTGGTACCTTGCCTGGTGCTGTAGTGAGAGGCATGACTTGCTGGTACCTTGCCTGGTGCTGTAGTGAGAGGCATGACTTGCTGGTACCTTGCCTGGTGCTGTAGTGAGAGGCATGACTTGCTGGTACCTTGCCTGGTGCTGTAGTGAGAGGCATGACTTGCTGGTACCTTGCCTGGTGCTGTAGTGAGAAGCATGACTTGCTGGTACCTTTCCTGGTGCTGTAGTGAGAGGCATGACTTGCTGGTACATTGCCTGGTGCTGTAGTGAGAGGCATGACTTGCTGACACCTTGCCATGTGCTGTAGTGAGAGGCATGACTTGCTGGTACCTTTCCTGGTGTTGTAGTGAGAGGCATGACTTGCTGGTACCTTGTCTGGTGCTGTAGTGAGAGGCATGGCTTGCTGGTACCTTGCCTGGTGCTGTAGTGAGAAGCATGACTTGCTGGTACCTTGCCTGGTGCTGTAGTGAGAGGCATGACTTCCTGGTACCTTTCCTGATGTTGTAGTGAGAGGCATGACTTTCTGGCACCTTTCCTCGTGTTGTAGTGAGAGGCATGACTTGCTGGCACCTGGCCTGGTGCTGTAGTGAGAGGCATGACTTGCTGGTACCTTGCCTGGTGCTGTAGTGAGAGGCATGACTTGCTGGCACCTTGCCTTGTGCTGTAGTGAGAAGCACGACTTGCTGGTACCTTTCCTGGTGTTGCAGTGAAAGGCATGACTTGCTGGCACCTTGCCTGGTGCTGTAGTGAGAGGCATGACTTGTTGGTACCTTGCCTGGTGCTGTAGTGAGAGGCATGACTTGCTGGTACCTTGCCTGGTGCTGTAGTGAGAGGCATGACTTGCTGGTACCTTGCCTGGTGCTGTAGTGAGAGGCATGACTTGCTGGTACCTTGCCTGGTGCTGTAGTGAGAGGCATGACTTGCTGGTACCTTGCCTGGTGCTGTAGTGAGAGGCATGACTTGCTGGTACCTTTCCTGGTGTTGTAGTGAGAGGCATGACTTGCTGGTACCTTGCTTGGTGCTGTAGTGAGAAGCATGACTTGCTGGTACCTTGCCTGGTGCTGTAGTGAGAGGCATGACTTGCTGGTACCTTTCCTGGTGTTGTAGTGAGAGGCATGACTTGCTGGCACCTGGCCTGGTGCTGTAGTGAGAAGCATGACTTGCTGGTATCTTTCCCGGTGCTGTAGTGAGGAACTTCCTGCATGACCTTGCCTGGTGCTGTAGTGAGAGTCATGACTTGCTGGTACCCTGGTGTTGTAGTGAGAGGCATGACTTGCTGGTACCTTGCCTGGTGCTGTAGTGAGAAGCATGACTTGTTGGTACCTTGCCTGGTGCTGTAGTGAGAGGCATGACTTGCTGGTACCTTTCCTGGTGTTGTAGTGAGAGGCATGACTTGCTGGCACCTTCCCTTGTGCTGTAGTGAGAGGCATGACTTGCTGGTATCTTTCCCGGTGTTGTAGTGAGAGGCATGACTTGCTGGTACCTTTCCTGGTGCTGTAGTGAGAGGCATGACGTGCTGGTATCTTTCCCGGTGTTGTAGTGAGAGGCATGACTTGCTGGCACCTTCCCTGGTGCTGTAGTGAGAGGCATGACTTGCTGGTATCTTTCCCGGTGTTGTAGTGAGAGGCATGACTTGCTGGTACCTTGCCTGGTGCTGTAGTGAGAGGCATGACTTGCTGGTACCTTGCCTGGTGCTGTAGTGAGAGGCATGACTTGCTGGTACCTTTCCTGGTGTTGTAGTGAGAGGCATGACTTGCTGGTACCTTGCCTGGTGCTGTAGTGAGAGGCATGACTTGCTGGTACCTTGCCTGGTGCTGTAGTGAGAGGCATGACTTGCTGGTACCTTGCCTGGTGTTGTAGTGAGAGGCATGACTTGCTGGTACCTTGCCTGGTGCTGTAGTGAGAGGCATGACTTGCTGGCACCTTGCCTGGTGCTGTAGTGAGAAGCATGACTTGCTGGTATCTTTGCCGGTGTTGTAGTGAGAGGCATGACTTGCTGGTACCTTGCCTGGTGCTGTAGTGAGAGGCATGACTTGCTGGTACCTTGCCTGGTGCTGTAGTGAGAGGCATGACTTGCTGGTACCTTTCCTGGTGTTGTAGTGAGAGGCATGACTTGCTGGCACCTTGCCTGGTGCTGTAGTGAGAGGCATGACTTGCTGGTACCTTGCCTGGTGCTGTAGTGAGAGGCATGACTTGCTGGTACCTTGCCTGGTGCTGTAGTGAGAGGCATGACTTGCTGGCACCTTGCCTGGTGCTGTAGTGAGAGGCATGACTTGCTGGTACCTTGCCTGGTGCTGTAGTGAGAGGCATGACTTGCTGGCACCTTGCCTGGTGCTGTAGTGAGAGGCATGACTTGCTGGTACCTTGCCTGGTGCTGTAGTGAGAGGCATGACTTGCTGGTACCTTGCCTGGTGCTGTAGTGAGAGGCATGACTTGCTGGTACCTTGCCTGGTGCTGTAGTGAGAAGCATGACTTGCTGGTACCTTGCCTGGTGCTGTAGTGAGAGGCATGACTTGCTGGTACCTTTCCTGGTGTTGTAGTGAGAGGCATGACTTGCTGGCACCTTGCCTGGTGCTGTAGTGAGAAGCATGACTTGCTGGTATCTTTCCCGGTGTTGTAGTGAAAGGCATGACTTGCTGGTACCTTGACTGGTGCTGTAGTGAGAGGCATGACTTGCTGGTACCTTGCCTGGTGCTGTAGTGAGAGGCATGACTTTGCCTGGTGCTGTAGTGAGATGCATGACTTGCTGGTACCTTGCCTGGTGCTGTAGTGAGAGGCATGACTTGCTGGTACCTTGCCTGGTGCTGTAGTGAGAGGCATGACTTGCTGGTACCCTGCCTGGTGCTGTAGTGAGAGGCATGACTTGCTGGCACCTTGCCTGGTGCTGTAGTGAGAGGCATGACTTGCTGGTACCTTGCCTGGTGCTGTAGTGAGAAGCATGACTTGCTGGTACCTTTCCTGGTGTTGTAGTGAGAGGCATGACTTGCTGGTACCTTGCCTGGTGCTGTAGTGAGAAGCATGACTTGCTGGTACCTTGCCTGGTGCTGTAGTGAGAGGCATGACTTGCTGGTACCCTGCCTGGTGCTGTAGTGAGAGGCATGACTTGCTGGGACCTTGTCTGATGCTGTAGTGAGATGCATGACTTGCTGGTACCTTGCCTGGTGCTATAGTGAGAGGCATGACTTGCTGTTACCTTGGCTGGTGCTGTAGTGAGAGGCATGACTTGCTGGCACCTTGCCTGGTGCTGTAGTGAGAGGCATGACTTGCTGGTACCTTGCCTGGTGCTGTAGAGAGAGGCATGGCTTGCTGGTACCTTGCCTGGTGCTGTAGTGAGAAGTATGACTTGCTGGTACCTTGCCTGGTGTTGTAGTGAGAGGCATGACTTGCTGGTACCTTTCCTGATGTTGTAGTGAGAGGCATGACTTGCTGGCACCTTGCCTGGTGCTGTAGTGAGAAGCACGACTTGCTGGTACCTTTCCTGGTGTTGTAGTGAAAGGCATGACTTGCTGGCACCTTGCCTGGTGCTGTAGTGAGAGGCATGACTTGCTGGTACCTTGCTTGGTGCTGTAGTGAGAGGCATGACTTGCTGGCACCTTGCCTGGTGCTGTAGTGAGAGGCATGACTTGCTGGCACCTTGCCTGGTGCTGTAGTGAGAGGCATGACTTGCTGGTACCTTGCCTGGTGCTGTTGTGAGAGGCATGACTTGCTGGCCTTGTGCTGTAGTGAGAGGCATGACTTGCTGGTACCTTTCCTGGTGTTGTAGTGAGAGGCATGACTTGCTGGTACCTTGCCTGGTGCTGTAGTGAGAGGCATGGCTTGCTGGTACCTTGCCTGGTGCTGTAGTGAGAAGCATGACTTGCTGGTACCTTGCCTGGTGCTGTAGTGAGAGGCATGACTTGCTGGTACCTTTCCTGGTGTTGTAGTGAGAGGCATGACTTGCTGGCACCTGGCCTGGTGCTGTAGTGAGAAGCATGACTTGCTGGTATCTTTCCTGGTGTTGTAGTGAGAGGCATGACTTGCTGCTACCTTGCCTGTTGTAGTGAGAGGCATGACTTCCTGCTACCTTGCCTGGTGCTGTAGTGAGAGTCATGACTTGCTGGTACCTTGCCTGGTGCTGTAGTGAGAGGCATGACTTGCTGGTACCTTTTCTGGTGTTGTAGTGAGAGGCATGACTTGCTGGTACCTTGCCTGGTGTTGTAGTGAGAGCCATGACTTGCTGGTACCTTTCCTGATGTTGTAGTGAGAGGCATGACTTGCTGGCACCTTGCCTGGTGCTGTAGTGCATGAAGCTGTAGTGAGAGGCATGACTTGCTGGTACCTTGCCTGGTGTTGTAGTGAGAGGCATGACTTGCTGGTACCTTGCCTGGTGCTGTAGAGAGAGGCATGGCTTGCTGGTACCTTGCCTGGTGCTGTAGTGAGAAGCATGACTTGCTGGTACCTTGCCTGGTGTTGTAGTGAGAGGCATGACTTGCTGGTACCTTGCCTGGTGCTGTAGTGAGAAGCACGACTTGCTGGTACCTTTTCTGGTGTTGTAGTGAAAGGCATGACTTGCTGGCACCTTGCCTGGTGCTGTAGTGAGAGGCATGACTTGCCGGTACCTTGCTTGGTGCTGTAGTGAGAGGCATGACTTGCTGGCACCTTGCCTGGTGCTGTAGTGAGAGGCATGACTTGCTGGCACCTTGCCTGGTGCTGTAGTGAGAGGCATGACTTGCTGGTACCTTGCCTGGTGCTGTAGTGAGAAGCATGACTTGCTGGTACCTTGCCTGGTGCTGTAGTGAGAGGCATGACTTGCTGGCACCTTGCCTGGTGCTGTAGTGAGAGGCATGACTTGCTGGTACCTTGCCTGGTGCTGTAGTGAGAGGCATGACTTGCTGGCACCTTGCCTGGTGCTGTAGTGAGAAGCATGGCTTGCTGGTATCTTGCCTGGTGCTGTAGTGAGAGGCATGACTTGCTGGCACATTGCCTGGTGCTGTAGTGAGAGGCATGACTTGCTGGTACCTTGCCTGGTGCTGTAGTGAGAAGCATAACTTGTTGGTACCTTGCCTAGTGCTGTAGTGAGAGGCATGACTTGCTGGTACCTTTCCTGGTGCTGTAGTGAGAGGCATGACTTGCTGGTACCTTGCCTGGTGCTGTAGTGAGAAGCATGACTTGCTGGTACCTTTCCTGGTGTTGTAGAGAGAGGCAATATTTGCTGGTACCTTGCCTGGGGCTGTAGTGAGAAGCATGACTTGCTGGTACCTTTCCTGGTGTTGTAGAGAGAGGCATGACTTGCTGATACCTTGTCTGATGCTGTAGTGAGAGGCATGACTTGCTGGTACCTTGCCTGGTGCTGTAGTGAGAGGCATGACTTCCTGTTACCTTTCCTGATGTTGTAGTGAGAGGCATGACTTGCTGGCACCTTGCCTGGTGCTGTAGTGAGAAGCACGACTTGCTGGTACCTTTCCTGGTGTTGCAGTGAAAGGCATGACTTGCTGGCACCTTGCCTGGTGCTGTAGTGAGAGGCATGACTTGCTGGCACCTTGCCTGGTGCTGTAGTGAGAGGCATGACTTGCTGGTACCTTGCCTGGTGCTGTAGTGAGAGGCATGACTTGCTGGTACCTTGCCTGGTGCTGTAGTGAGAGGCATGACTTGCTGGCACCTTGCCTTGTGCTGTAGTGAGAGGCATGACTTGCTGGTACCTTTCCTGGTGTTGTAGTGAGAGGCATGACTTGCTGGTACCTTGCCTGGTGCTGTAGTGAGAGGCATGGCTTGCTGGTACCTTTCCTGGTGTTGTAGTGAGAGGCATGACTTGCTGGCACCTGGCCTGGTGCTGTAGTGAGAAGCATGACTTGCTGGTATCTTTCCTGGTGTTGTAGTGAGAGGCATGACTTGCTGCTACCTTGCCTGGTGCTGTAGTGAGAGGCATGACTTGCTGGTACCTTTTCTGGTGTTGTAGTGAGAGGCATGACTTGCTGGCACCTTGCCTGGTGCTGTAGTGAGAGGCATGACTTGCTGGTACCTTGCCTGGTGCTGTAGTGAGAGGCATGACTTGCTGGTACCTTGCCTGGTGCTGTAGTGAGAGGCATGACTTGCTGGCACCTTGCCTGGTGTTGTAGTGAGAGGCATGACTTGCTGGTACCTTGCCTGGTGCTGTAGAGAGAGGCATGGCTTGCTGGTACCTTGCCTGGTGCTGTAGTGAGAAGCATGACTTGCTGGTACCTTGCCTGGTGTTGTAGTGAGAGGCATGACTTGCTTGTACCTTGCCTGGTGCTGTAGTGAGAAGCACGACTTGCTGGTACCTTTTCTGGTGTTGTAGTGAAAGGCATGACTTGCTGGCACCTTGGCTTGTGCTGTAGTGAGAGGCATGACTTGCTGGTACCTTGCTTGGTGCTGTAGTGAGAGGCATGACTTGCTGGCACCTTGCCTGGTGCTGTAGTGAGAGGCATGACTTGCTGGCACCTTGCCTGGTGCTGTAGTGAGAGGCATGACTTGCTGGTACCTTGCCTGGTGCTGTAGTGAGAGGCATGACTTGCTGGCACCTTGCCTTGTGCTGTAGTGAGAGGCATGACTTGCTGGTACCTTGCCTTGCTGTAGTGGTGCTGTAGTGAGAGCATGACTTGCTGGCATGACTTGCTGGTACCTTGCTGTAGTGAGAAGCTGGTGTACCTTTCCTGTAGTGAGAGGCATGACTTGCTGGCACCTTGCCTCGTGCTGTAGTGAGAAGCATGACTTGCTGGTACCTTGACTGGTGCTGTAGTGAGAGGCATGACTTGCTGGTACCTTTTCTGGTGTTGTAGTGAGAGGCATGACTGTCTGGTATCTTGCCTGGTGCTGTAGTGAGAGGCATGACTTGCTGGTACCTTGCTTGGTGCTGTAGTGAGAGGCATGACTTGCTGGTACCTTGCCTGGTGCTGTAGTGAGAGGCATGACTTGCTGGCACCTTGCCTGGTGCTGTAGTGAGAGGCATGACTTGCTGGTACCTTGCCTGGTGTTGTAGTGAGAGGCATGACTTGCTGGTACCTTGCCTGGTGCTGTTGAGAGAGGCATGGCTTGCTGGTACCTTGCCTGGTGCTGTAGTGAGAAGCATCACTTGCTGGTACCTTGCCTGGTGTTGTAGTGAGAGGCATGACTTGCTGGTACCTTTCCTGATGTTGTAGTGAGAGGCATGACTTGCTGGAACCTTGCCTGGTGCTGTAGTGAGAAGCACGACTTGCTGGTACCTTTCCTGGTGTTGTAGTGAAAGGCATGACTTGCTGGCACCTTGCCTGGTGCTGTAGTGAGAGGCATGACTTGCTGGTACCTTGCTTGGTGCTGTAGTGAGAGGCATGACTTGCTGGCACCTTGCCTGGTGCTGTAGTGAGACGCATGACTTGCTGGCACCTTGCCTGGTGCTGTAGTGAGAGGCATGACTTGCTGGTACCTTGCTTGGTGCTGTAGTGAGAGGCATGACTTGCTGGCACCTTGCCTGGTGCTGTAGTGAGAGGCATGACTTGCTGGCACCTTGCCTGGTGCTGTAGTGAGAGGCATGACTTGCTGGTACCTTGCCTGGTGCTGTAGTGAGAAGCATGACTTGCTGGTACCTTTCCTGGTGCTGTAGTGAGAGGCATGACTTACTGATACCTTGCCTGGTGCTGTAGTGAGAAGCATGACTTGCTGGTACCTTGCCTGGTGCTGTAGTGAGAGGCATGACTTGCTGGCACCTTGCCTGGTGCTGTAGTGAGAGGCATGACTTGCTGGTACCTTGCCTGGTGCTGTAGTGAGAGGCATGACTTGCTGGCACCTTGCCTGGTGCTGTAGTGAGAAGCATGGCTTGCTGGTATCTTGCCTGGTGCTGTAGTGAGAGGCATGACTTGCTGGCACATTGCCTGGTGCTGTAGTGAGAGGCATGACTTGCTGGTACCTTGCCTGGTGGTGTAGTGAGAAGCATAACTTGTTGGTACCTTGCCTAGTGCTGTAGTGAGAGGCATGACTTGCTAGTACCTTTCCTGGTGTTGTAGAGAGAGGCAATATTTGCTGGTACCTTGCCTGGGGCTGTAATGAGAAGCATGACTTGCTGGTACCTTTCCTGGTGTTGTAGAGAGAGGCATGACTTGCTGATACCTTGTCTGATGCTGTAGTGAGAGGCATGACTTGCTGGTACCTTGTCTGATGCTGTAGTGAGAGGCATGACTTGCTGGTACCTTGCCTGGTGCTATAGTGAGAGGCATGACTTGCTGGTACCTTGCCTGGTGCTGTAGTGAGAGGCATGACTTGCTGGTACCTTGCCTGGTGCTGTAGTGAGAGGCATGACTTGCTGGTACCTTGCCTGGTGCTGTAGTGAGAGGCATGACTTGCTGGCACCTTGCCTGGTGCTGTAATGAGAAGCATGACTTGCTGGTACCTTGCGTGGTGTTGTAGTGAGAGACATGACTTGCTGGTACCTTGCCTGGTACTGTAGTGAGAAGCAAGACTTGCTGGTACTTTTCCCGGTGTTGTAGTGAGAGGGACGAGAGGCATTCAGGCACGACAGTGTCCAAGGATGTGTCAAGAATCAAAGCAGTATTCAAGGATGTGTCACGGAGCATGACATTGTCCAAGGATATGTTACGGACCATGACAGTGTCCAAGGGTGTATCACGGATCATGACAGTGTCGAAGGATGTGTCACGGATCATGACAGTGTCCAAGGATGTGTCACGGATCATGACAGTGTCCAAGGATGTCTCACGAAGCAAAACAGTGTTCAAGGATGTGTCATGGAGCATGACAGTGTCCAAGGACATGTTACTGACCATGACAGTGTCCAGGAATGTGTCACTTACCATGCCAGTGTCCAAGAATGTGTCACGGACCATGACAGTGTTCAAGAATATATCACGGATCAAAACAGTGTCCAAGGATGTGTTACGGACTATGACAGTGTCTAGGAATATATTACGGACCATGACAGTGTCCTAAGATGAGTTATGGAACTTAAAAGTGTCCAAGGATGTGTCACGGATCATTGACAGTGTTCAAGGATGTGTCACGGACCATTACAGTGGCCAAGGATGTGTCACGGACCATTACAGTGGCCAAGGATTTCTCACGGACTCTGACAGTGTCCAAAAATATATCACGGTTCATGACAGTGTCCAAGGATATGTCACGGACCATGACAGTGTCCAAGGATGTGTTACGGACCATGACAGTGTCCATGGATGCGCTACGGATCATGACTGTGTCCTAAGATGTGTTACGAACCTTGTCAGTATCCAAGGATGTGTCACTGATCATGACAGTGTTCAAGGATGCATCACTGATCATGACAGTGTCCAAGGATGTGTTACGGACCATAACAGTGTCCAAGGATGTGTCACTGATCGTGACAGTGTCTAAGGATGTGTCACTGATCATGACAGTGTCCAAGGATGTGTTACGGATCATGACAGTGTCCTAAGATGTGTTATGAACCCTGACAGTGTACATGGATGTGTCACGGACCATGAGAGTGCTCAAGGGTGTGACACGAGAGCATGACAGTGCCAAAGGGTGTGCCAGGTAATAAAGGGCATGCCAGAGCTTATTGGGGTGCCAAATGTGATCAAAAGTGGTAATGTCAGTGGTGCCAGCACCAGTGACGTCACATCTCCTCTCAGTAGTGTCTTGATTATCCTCTGACGTAAGTGATAATTCTGGCTACGATCTATATCCAGCTTAGTAGGCGTGGGTGTGGGGAGGTGGGTGTGGGGAGGTGGGTGTGGGGAGGTGGGTGTGTTGGTGGGGGGTGTGTTGGTGGTGGGTGTGTTGGTGGTGGGTGTGGGGGAGGTGTGTGTGTGGGGAGGTGGGTGCGTTGGTGTTGGGTGTGGGGAGGTGGGAGTGTTGGCGGTGGACGTGTTCGTGGTTGGTGCGGGGGAGGAGGGTGTGGGGAAGGTAGGGTGTTGGGGTGGTTAGTGTGAGGGTGACTGGGTGTGGGGGTGGTAGGCATGGTGGAGGTTGGTGTAGAGGGGGTGTGGGGAGGAGGTTGTGTTTGAGGTGGGGTGGTAGGTATGGGCAATGTGGGTGTCGGTGATGGTGTGGGGGCGGTGGTTGTGAGTGAGAGTTTGGGGATGGTGGGGTTGGTAGGTGTCGGTGAGGGTGTGGGGGCGGTGGCTGTGGGGTTGATAGGGGTGGGGTGGGTGTTGTTGCTGTGATGGTGGGTGTGTTAGGGTGTGGGGTTGGTTGTACGGGTGGTGAGGGTGGTGAGTGTGGAGAAGGTGGGGTGTTAGTGGTGGGGTGGGTGTTGTTGCTGTGGTGATGGGTGTGTTAGGGTGTGGGGTTGGTTGTACGGGTGGTGAGGGTGGTGAGTGTGGAGAAGGTGGGGTGGTAGTGTGGGTTTGGGGGTGGGTATCGAGATGGTGGGGGTGGTGGGTTTGGGAAAGGTGTGAGTGAGGGCGAGGGTGTGGGTGTAGGGGTGGTGGGGGTGGTGGTTGTGGGAGAGGTGGGTGTGGGAAGGTGGGTGTGGGGAGGTGGGTGTGTTGGTGGTGGGTGTGTTGGTGGTGGGTGTGTTGGTGGTGGGTGTGTTGGTGGTGGGTGTGTTGGTGGTGGGTGTGGGGAGGTGGGTGTGTTGGTGGTGGGTGTGGAGGAAGATGGTGTGGGGAGGTGGGTGTGAGTTGGTGGTGGGTTTGGGGGAGGTGGTGTGGGGAGGTGGGTGTGTTGGTGGTGGGTGTGGGGAGGTGGGTGTGTTGGTGGTGGGTGTGTTGGTGGTGGGTGCGGGGAGGTGGGTGTGTTGGTGGTGGGTGTGTTGGTGGTGGGTGTGTTGGTGGTGGGTGTGGGGAGGTGGATGTGTTGGTGGTGGGTGTGGGGAGGTGGGTGGTGGTGGGTGTGGGGAGGTGGGTGTGTTGGTGGTGGGTGTGGAGAAGTGTGGGGAGGTGGGTGTGAAGGTGGTGGGTGTGGGGAGGTGGATGTGATGGTGGTGGGTGTGGGGAGGTGGGTGTGTTGGTGGTGGGTGTGAGGAGGTGAGTGTGTTGGTGGAGGGTGTGGGGAGGTGGGTGTGTTGGTGGTGGGTGTGGGGAGGTGGATGTGTTGGTGGTGGGTGTGGGGAGGTGGGTGTGTCGGTGGTGGGTGTGGAGAAGTGGTGTGGGGAGGTGGGTGTGATGGTGGTGGGTGTGGGGAGGTGGGTGTGATGGTGGTGGGTGTGGGGAGGTGGGTGTGTTGGTGGTGGGTGTGGGGAGGTGGGTGTGGTGGTGGTGGGTGGGGTGTAGTGGTGTGGGGAGGTGGGTGTGATGGTGGTGGGTGTGGGGACGTGGGTGTGATGGTGGTGGGTGTGGGGAGGTGGGTGTGTTGGTGGTGGGTGTGGGGAGGTGGGTGTGTTGGTGGTAGGTGTGGAGAACTGATGTGGGGAGGTGGGTGTGTTGGTGGTGGGTGTGCGGGAGGTGGGTGCGTTGGTGGTGGGTTTGAGGAGGTGGGTGTGTTGGTGGTAGGTGTGGAGGGAGGAGGGTGGGGAGGTGGGCGTGTTGGTGGTGGGTGTGGGGAGGTGGATGTTTAGGAGGTGGGTGTGGGGGAGGTGGGTGTGTTGTTGGTGGGTGTGGGGCTGTGGAGCAGGGAGGTGGGTGTGGTGGAGATGAGCGTTTGTAAGGTAGGGTGTGGTGCAAGGGTGTGGGGATGGTAGGTGGTGGGGTGGTTAGTATGAGGGTGACTGGGTATGGGGGTGGTAGGTATGGTGGAAGTTGTTGTAGAGGAGGGTGTGGGGAGGAGGTTGTGTTCGACGTGGGGGAGGTTGGTATGGGCAATGTGGGTGTCGGTGAGGGTGTGGGGCGTGATGGTTGTGGGAGTTGGTAGGTGTGGGGATGGGGGGTGGGTGTTGTTGGTGTGGTGGTGGGTGTGTTAAGGTGTGGGGTTGGTAGGTGTGCGGTGGGTGTGGTTGGTGTGGTGGTGGGTGTGTTAGGTGTGGGGTTGGTTGTACGGGTGGTGAGGGTGGTGAGTGTGGAGAAGGTGGGGTGTTAGTGTGGGTTTTGGGGTGGGTGTAGAGATGGCGGGGGTGGTGGGTTTGGGAAAGGTGTGAGTGAGGGCGAGGGTGTGGGTGTAGGGGTGGTGGGGGTGGTGGGTGTGGTGGGTGTGGGAGAGGTGGGTGTGGGAAGGTGGGTGTTGGGAGGTAGGTGTGTTGGTGGTGGGTGTGAGGAGGTGGGTGTGTTAGTGGTGGGTGTGGGGAGGTGGGTGTGTTGGTGGTGGATGTGGGGAGGTGGGTGTGTTGGTGGTGGGTGTGGAGGAAGATGGTGTGGCGAGGTGGGTGAGTTGGTGGTGGGTGTGGGGGAGAATGGTGTGGGGAGGTGGGTGAGTTGGTGGTGAGTGTGAGGAGGTTGGTGTGTTGATGGTGGGTGTGGGGAGGTGGGTGTGTTGGTGGTAGGTGTGGAGAGGTGGGTGTGTTGGTGGTGGGTGTGGGGAGGTGGGTGTGTTGGTGGTGGGTGTGGAGAAGTGGGTGGTGAGGGAGGTGGGTGTGATGGTGGTGGGTGTGGGGAGAGGGGGTGTTGGTGGTGGGTGTGGGGAGGTGGGTGTGTTGGTGGTGGGTGTGGAAAAGTGTGGGGAGGTGGGTGTGAAGGTGGTGGGTATGGGGAGGTGGATGTGATGGTGGTGGGTGTTAGTTACCATTTTGTCCTAGGCACATGTCGATTAGACACTAGGCCTGTTGTATATGAGTACGTGTGTGTGTGTGTGTGTGTGTGTGTACTCACCCACCTGTGGCCGCAGGGGCCGAGTCCCAGCTCCCGGCCCCGCCTCTTCACCGGTTGCTACTGGGCCCTCTCTCTCCCCGCTCCATGAGCTTTATCAAACCTCGTCTTAAAACTGTGTATGGTTCCTGCCTCCACTACGTCATTTTCTAGGCTATTCCACTGCCTTACAACTCTATGACTGAAGAAATACTTCCTAATATCTCTCTGACTCATTTGTGTCTTCAACTTCCAATTGTGGCCTCTTGTTTCTGTGTCCCCTCCCTGGAACATCCTGTCTTTGTCCACCTTGTCTATTCCACGCAGTATTTTATATGTCGTTATCATGTCTCCCCTGACCCTCCTGTCCTCCAGTGTCGTCAGGCCGATTTCCCTTAATCTTTCTTCATAGGACATTCCCCTTAGCTCTGGAACTAACCTTGGTGTGGGGAGGTGGGTGTGTTGGTAGTGGGTGTGAGGAGGTGAGTGTGTTGGTGGTGGGTGTGGGGAGGTGGGTGTGTTGGTGGTGGGTGTGGGGAGGTGGATGTGTTGGTGGTGGGTGTGGGGAGGTGGGTGTGTCGGTGGTGTGTGTGGAGAAGTGGTGTGGGGAGGGGGGTGGGATGGTGGTGGGTGTGGGGAGGTGGGGGTGTTGGTGGTGGGTGTGGGGAGGTGGGTATGTTGGTGGTGGGTGTGGGGAGGTGGGTGTGTTGGTTGTGGGTGTGGAGAAGTGGTGTGGGGAGGTGGGTGTGATGGTGGTGGGTGTGGGGAGGTGGGTGTGATGGTGGTGGGTGTAGGGAGGTGGGTGTGTTGGTGGTGGGTGTGGGGAGGTGGGTGTGTTGGTGGTAGGTGTGGAGAACTGATGTGGGGAGGTGGGTGTGTTGGTGGTGGGTGTGCGGGAGGTGGGTGTGGGGAGGTGGGTGCGTTGGTGGTGGGTTTGAGGAGGTGGGTGTGTTGGTGGTAGGTGTGGAGGGAGGAGGGTGGGGAGGTGGGTGTTACCTGGAGGTTATTCCGGGGATCAACGCCCCCGCGGCCCGGTCCACGACCAGGCCTCCCGATGGATCAGGGCCTGATCAACTAGGCTGTTACTGCTGGCCGCACGCAGTCCGACGTACGAGCCACAGCCCGGCTGATCCGGCACCGACTTTAGGTATCTGTCCAGCTCTCTCTTGAAGGCAGCCAGGGGTTTATTGGCAATTCCCCTAATGCTTGATGGGAGGCTGTTGAACAGTTTTGGGCCCCGGACACTTATGGTGTTTTCTCTTAGTGTACCAATGGCGCCCCTACTTTTTATTGGCGGCATTTTGCATCGCCTGCCCAGTCTTTTACTTTCGTAGGGAGTGATTTCTGTGTGCAGATTTGGGACCATTCCTTCCAAGATTTTCCAAGTGTAGATTATGATATATCTCTCCCTCCTGCGTTCCAACGAGTACAAGTCAAGTGCTTCCAAGCGTTCCCAGTAGTTAAGGTGCTTGACAGAACTTATACGTGCAGTAAAGGATCTCTGTACACTCTCTAGATCTGCGATTTCACCTGCTTTGTATGGAGATGTTAATGTACAGCAGTATTCCAGCCTAGAGAGAACAAGTGATTTGAAAAGGATCATCATGGGCTTGGCATCTCTCGTTTTGAAAGTTCTCATTATCCATCCTATCATTTTCTTTGCACGTGCGATCGTGGCACTGTTGTGATCCTTGAAAGTGAGATCCTCAGACATTACTACTCCCAGGTCCCTTACATTATTTTTCCGCTCTATTGTATGGCCGGAGTCAGTAGTATACTCTGTTCTAGTTATTATCTCCTCCAGTTTTCCATAACGGAGTAGTTGGAATTTGTCCTCATTGAACATCATATTGTTTACCGTTGCCCACTGGAAAACTTTGTTTATATCTTCTTGGTGTGGGGGAGGTGGGTGTGTTGTTGGTGGGTGTGGGGCTGTGGAGCAGGGAGGTGGGTGTGGTGGAGATGGGCGTTTGTAAGGTAGGATGTGGTGCAAGGGTGTGGGGATGGTAGGTGGTGGGGTGGTTAGTATGAGGGTGACTGGGTATGGGGGTGGTAGGTATGGTGGAAGTTGTTGTAGAGGAGGGTGTGGGGAGGAGGTTGTGTTCGACGTGGGGGAGGTTGGTATGGGCAATGTGGGTGTCGGTGAGGGTGTGGGGGTGATGGTTGTGGGGTTGGTAGGTGTGGGGGTGGGGGTGGGTGTTGTTGGTGTGGTGGTGGGTGTGTTAAGGTGTGGGGTTGGTAGGTGTGCGGTGGGTGTGGTTGGTGTGGTGGTGGGTGTGTTAGGGTGTGGGAGGTGGTGAGTGTGGGTGTGGGGGTGGGTGTTGGGGTGGTAGGGGTGGGTATTGGGGTGTCGGAGAGGTGGAGTGTGAGTGAGGGTGTGGTGGTGGGTGTTGGGGTGGTGGGTGCAGAGGTGGTCGGTGTGGGGTAGGTGAGTGTGGGGGAGGGTGTAGGGGTGGGTGTGGGGCAGGTGGTTCAGACAATAACCGGCTCTGAGGGTGAAATCAGTGCCAGCTGGGGGAGGAACAGTGCCAACTTCAGAGTCAGACACAAGTGCTAACCTCTATCAGTGGCACCAGTGCCCCTCAACGCGGGAGATCTGGCACTCTCCTGCATAACTAGTCTCTCACTCTCTCATATTCATCTTACCTCCCCCTTCCCTTCCCTTCCCTTCCCTTCCCTTCCCTTCCCTTCCCTTCCATCTTCCCCTCCCTTTTCCACCTCACTCTCATCTCCTAACATGTTGTACCTGCTGACTTGTAGCTCAGTGGTACTGTTGTACCTGCTGACTTGTAGCTCAGTGGTACTGTTGCACCTGCTGACTTGTAGCTCAGTGGTACTGTTGCACCTGCTGACTTGTAGCTCAGTGGTACTGTTGTATCTGCTGACTTGTAGCTCAGAGGTACTGTTGTACCTGCTGACTTGTAGCTCAGTGGTACCTGCTGACTTGTAGCTCAGTGGTACCTGCTGACTTGTAGCTGAGTGGTACTGTCATACCTGCTGACTTGTAGCTCAGTGGTACTGTTGTATCTGCTGACTTGTAGCTCAGTGGTACTGTTGTACCTGCTTACTTGTAGCTCAGTGGTACTGTTGTACCTGCTGACTTGTAGCTCAGTGGTACCTGCTGACTTGTAGCTGAGTGGTGCTGTCATACCTGCTGACTTGTAGCTCAGTGGTACTGTTGTATCTGCTGACTTGTAGGTCAGAGGTACTGTTGTACCTGCTGACTTGTAGTTCAGAGGTACTGTTGTACCTGCTGACTTGTAGCTCAGTGGTACTGTTGTATCTGCTGACTTGTAGCTCAGTGGTACCATTGCACACTAGTGGCTTTCTTTTGTCCTTGCCATTGTTTTATTACATGTAAACTACTTTAATTTGTTACGCACAAGGGAACAAAAATTTGTATTTGTATGTGTTTGTGTATTCATAGAAGATGAGAGAGTGGTATGTGAAGACCCGGAGAGACGATACCGGAAGACATTCACCAAGGCAGGAGCGGTGCCGGAAAGCGTAAGGGAGAACAACACAAACTGGGTAATATTTATAAGTCAATGGAAAAAGTGATGACGTTGCAGAGAGAATGAGATTCCACAAACACAATGGGTCCTGATAATATACCTTTGTGAGTATTGAATTAAGAGGCATGGCTGACAAATAGGCAGCAGAGAGTTTGCATAAATGGGGAGAAATCAGAATGGGGCACGTCACAAGCGGTGTTCCTCAGGGGTCAGTGTTGGGCCCGTTGTTGTTCACAATTTACATAAACGACATAGATGAGGGAATAAATAGCGACATAAGCATATATGCTGATGACACCAAAATAGGCCGTCCAATTCATTCTAATGAGGACACTAGAGCACTCCAGGATGATTTGAATAGACTGATGCAATGGTCGGAGAAGTGGCAGATGCAGTTTAATATTGACAAATGCAAAGTTCTAAATGTTGGACAGGTAAATAACCATGCCACATATAAACTAAATAATGTAGATCTTAATACTACTGATTGCGAAAAGGATTTAGGAGTTCTGGTTAGCAGTAATCTAAAGCCAAGACAACAGTGCATTAGTGTTCGCAATAAAGCTAACAGAATTCTTGGCTTCATATCTAGAAGTATAAATAATAGAAGTCCTCAGGTTGTTCTTCAACTCTATATATCCTTGTTAGGTGTCATTTAGACTATTCTGCTCAGTTCTGATCACCGTATTACAGAATGGATATAAATGCTCTGGAAAGCGTACAGAAATCTTCCCTATGAGGATAGACTGAGGGCCCTGAATCTGCACTCTCTAGAAAGGCGTAGAATTAGGGGGGATATGATCGAGGTGTATAAATGGAAAACAGGAATGAATAAAGGGGATGTAAATAGCGTGCTGAAAATTTCCAGCCAAGACAGGACTCGCAGCAATGGTTTCAAGTTGGAAAAATTCAGAGCCAGGAAGGATATAGGAAAGCACTGGTTTGGTAATAGAGTTGTGGATGAGTGGAACAAACTCCCGAGTACAGTTATTCAGGCTAAAACATTGTGTAGTTTTAAAAATAGGTTAGATAAATACATGAGTGGGTGTGGGTGGGTATGAGTTGGACCTGACTAGCTTGTGCTGCTGGGTGCCGTGAGTGGAGGTGACCAGACTGGGTGGGTCATTGGGCTAATCCGGGGGGGGGGACAAGGACCTGCTCCGCATGGGTCAGTAGGCCTGTTGCAATGCTCCTTCTTTTTTATGTTCTTATGAAAGAGACAGAACTCAGTAAGCATACCACGGGTGGGGTTAGAACCCGCGATCGGAGAGTCACAAAACTCCAGACCGACGCCTGAGCTACTGGGCCAGCTACAATAAAATTCATCCAACTAGGTATATTAATTTTGTGACTCTGATCGCGGGTTCTAACCCCAGCCGTGGTATGGTTTGTTTACAGTCGTGTCATTTCGATTTCGTGACTCAGTAAACTTAGCTTATAACAGTAATATGCGACAAGTCACTAAGCGTAAAGTTCGCACCAACATGCAGGTATCACTGACGTGTATACTAGTACAATCCTAAGTGAGGGCAAGGATAACCAGGAGGTTCAGGATGCACCTGGGGAAGGGACTTCAGTGGATTTAAAAGACGAAAAGTCCAGCTTCAAAAGTCTGGTAGAAATATACAACAAAATACTGGAGGTCAGGCAAGAACAATAAGGATGTGCAGACAATTCTCTTGAACTGTATTTAAAGAATTTGTCACAGATTGATCTAGGAACTGGAAGGGTTTACCTGGAGTTTACCTGTAGAGGGTTCTGGGGGTCAACGTCCCCGCGGCCCGGTCTGTGACCAGGCCTCGTGGTGGATCAGGGTCTGATCAACCAGGCTGTTACTGCTGGCCTCAAGCAAACTGACGTACGAACCACAGCCCGGTTGGTCAGGGACTGACTTTAGGTGCTTGTCCAGTTCCTTCTTAAGACAGCCAGGGATCTACTGGTAATCCCCCTTATGTATGCTAAAAGGCAGTTGAACAATCTGGGGCCTCTGACACTTACTGTCTTGTCTCTCATTGTACTCGTGACGCCCCTGCTTTTCATTGGAGGAATGTTGCATCTCCTGCCGAGTCTTTCGCTTCCATGGGGAGTGATTATCGTGTGCAAGTTTGGTACTAATCTCTCTAGGATTTTTCAAGTGTATATTATCATGTATCTTTGTCGCCTGCGTTCCAAAGAATACAAATTAAGGGACTTCAACCGTTCCCAGTAATTCAGGTGCCATATCGTACTTATGTGTGCCGTGAAAGTTCTTTGTACACTCTCCGGGTCAGCAATGTCGCCAGTCTTGAAGGAGGCAGTTAGTGTACAACAGTATTCCAGCCAAGAGAAAACAAGCTATTTGAAGAGAATCATCATGGGTTGGCGTCCCTAGTTTTGAAGGTTCTCATTATCCATCCTGTCATTTTCCTAGCAGATGCGGTAGAAACATTGTTGTGGTCTTTGAAGGCGAGATCCTCTGACATTATTACTCCCAGGTCCTTCACATTACTTTCTCGCTCTATTGTATGGTTAGAATTTGTTGTATATCCTGATACAATTTAAGTCATCCACAGTTAAAAGACATAGATTGACTGAAATGAAAGGCTAGTGTACACAAATGTCATCTACAAACAGAGAAATTCGTTATTCCAGTGGTAAACAAATGGAATGGCCCTGACAAGAAAGGGAGAATAAAACTTCACACACAGTTTCAAGACTAAGTTTGACAGGTCCAAGAACACAATGAACCAAGAGGCAGAACTAGAACACTGCCAAAAAAATATTCAGCAGTTCTTGTTACTCACCTAATGTTCTTGTGAATGAAAGTGAGTCAGTAATAACATACTCATTATACTAATTATATTAAAATTACTGAACAACTTTCGTGTAAGTTCAATCAGCCACAGTAACACAATCTCAAAATTTTTTATTACAAAAACTAATATACACACAAAAAAATTTAGAAATAACCGTTCATTAGCGAAAACGAAACTCACAAAAATTCTAATTATTCCTTAAAGTTACGAAACTTGGTCAAAAAAACGGTCAAAATCAAAACCTAAATCAAAATAAGATAGATCTTGAATAATCTGGTGGCCTGGTGGTTAACGCTCTCGCTTCACACGGTGAGGGCCTGGGTTCGATTCCCAGCCAGAGTAGAAACATTGGACGTGTTTCTTTCCACCTGTTGTCTATGTTCCCCATCAGTAAAATGGGTACCTGGGTGTTAGTCGACTGGTGTGGGTCGCATCCTGGGACACTGACCTAAGGAGGCCTGGTCACAGACCGGGCCGCGGGGGCGTTGACCCCCGGAACTCTCTCCAGGTAAACTCTCCAGGTAGAACTCAACACAAAGAACTTAACAGACATGTGTAGTTATTTCAGTGCAGATGTTGTCTGGTATTTTCAGCATTTGTCTGGTGAGGTAGTGACATCTGTCTGGTGAGGTAGTGACATCTGTCTGGTGAGGTAGTGACATCTGTCTGGTAAGGTAGCGACATCTGTCTGGTGAGGTAGTGACATCTGTCTGGTGAGGTAGTGACATCTGTCTGGTGAGGTAGTGACATCTGTCTGGTGAGGTAGCGACATCTGTCTGGTGAGGTAGTGACATCTGTCTGGTGAGGTAGTGACATCTGTCTGGTGAGGTAGTGACATCTGTCTGGTGAGGTAGCGACATCTGTCTGGTGAGGTAGTGACATCTGTCTGGTGAGGTAGCGACATCTGTCTGGTGAGGTAGCGACATCTGTCTGGTGAGGTAGCCTCATCTGTCTGGTGAGGTAGTGACATCTGTCTGGTGAGGTAGTCTCATCTGTCTGGTGAGGTAGCGACATCTGTCTGGTGAGGTAGCGACATCTGTCTGGTGAGGTAGCAACATCTGTCTGGTGAGGTAGTGACATCTGTCTGGTGAGGTAGTGATATCTGTCTGGTGAGGTAGCGACATCTGTCTGGTGAGGTAGCGACATCTGTCTGGTGAGGTAGCAACATCTGTCTGGTGAGGTAGCGACATCTGTCTGGTGAGGTAGCGACATCTGTCTGGTGAGGTAGTGACATCTGTCTGGTGAGGTAGCCTCATCTGTCTGGTGAGGTAGCGACATCTGTCTGGTGAGGTAGCGACATCTGTCTGGTGAGGTAGCGACATCTGTCTGGTGAGGTAGTGACATCTGTCTGGTGAGGTAGTGACATCTGTCTGGTGAGGTAGCGACATCTGTCTGGTGAGGTAGCGACATCTGTCTGGTGAGGTAGCGACATCTGTCTGGTGAGGTAGCGACATCTGTCTGGTGAGGTAGCGACATCTGTCTGGTGAGGTAGCGACATCTGTCTGGTGAGGTAGCGACATCTGTCTGGTGAGGTAGCGACATCTGTCTGGTGAGGTAGCGACATCTGTCTGGTGAGGTAGTGACATATGTCTGGTGAGGTAGCGACATCTGTCTGGTGAGGTAGCGACAACTGTCTGGTGAGGTAGCGACATCTGTCTGGTGAGGTAGCGACATCTGTCTAGAGAGGTAGCGATATCTGTCTGGTGAGGTAGCGACATCTGTCTGGTGAGGTAGCGACATCTGTCTGGTGAGGTAGCGACATCTGTCTGGTGACGTAGCGACATCTGTCTGGTGAGGTAGTGACATCTGTCCGGTGAGGTAGCGACATCTGTCTGGTGAGGTAACGACATCTGTATGGTGAAGTAGCGACATCTGTATGGTGAGGTAGCGACATCTGTCTAGTGAGGTAGCTACATCTGTCTAGTAAGGTAGCGACATCTGTCTGGTGAGGTAGCGACATCTGTCTGGTGAGGTAGCGACATCTGTCTGGTGAGGTAGCGACATCTGTCTGGTGAGGTACCGACATCTGTCTGGTGAGGCAGCGACATCTGTCTGGTGAGGTAGCGACGTCTGTCTGGTGAGGTAGCCAGACCCATCCCCTAGTCATAGCACCAATACCCACAGTGCTGGTGCTGGCCCAGGCTCCCCCAGTCATAGCACTAATACCCACAGTGCTGGTGCTGGCCCAGGCCCAGCCGCTGACCCAGACCCAGCCCCACCCCCCAGCCCCAGTGCTGACCCAGACCCAGCCCCCAGCCTTACTGCCAGCCCAGACTCTCCTAGGGACACTACCCAAACCACCACAAAAACAGTAAATATACAACCATCATTGCACAAGACCGTGGCCCACAGTACAGATGTTGGAGAGGAGTCTCCTCCTTCTTCCTCTACTGGGGAAAGTAGATGGAATCCAGGACGGGGTGGCCCTGGCTTGGATACTGAGGATTATAGTGCAGTCCCAGAACCTGCAGAAATTGACAACACACCTCCCAACAATTCTCAACCAAAGGTGAATTTGTGCAAATATTATGCTTGGGGCATCTGTAAGCATGGAATAACAGGGGAAAAAAATGGGACATGCAACTTTGACCATCCCAAAAAATGTAGCGACCTCCTGTCTAAAGGAGTGTGTCGTTCTTCTTCCTGTACTTTCTTTCACCCAAAAATGTGCCACTCCTTGGTCCTCCAGAAGCAGTGTTACAACATCGAGTGCCCTGCATACCATCTAAAAGGGACCAGGAGGCACAGACCCCACAAGACAAACAATAGTAGCTACGACAACCCAACTCCAGGTGATTTTTTAGTGGCAGGAAACGAAAAAAGAAAATGGAAGGAAATAACAAAAATAGTCCACCACCTTGGAGCCTTGTTGGACTGGAGGCGCAGCCAGTGGCCACCCATGGCCCTCCAGAATTACAACTACTGATGCCAATAACAAAATCCCCCCAACAAACACAGAATACAACCTCATTCATATTTGCTAATATACAGGGCCTTAAGCCATCCACCAACAACAAAATACCTTTTATCAGTGGACTTCTAGTGGAGTCTAATGCAATGTTTGCAGCCTTCACAGAGACTCACACAAAAGATCACTTTGACAGTGAAATATGGATATCTCAGTAGTAGTAACCAGTTACCAGTAACCACTGTGCCAGTTGACTCACGACCAACCGTCTCTGCCTGAGTCACTGTCTGAACTCAATTGCGCTGACCTGGCAGTATTCAAAGACCCTCTCACATATGGGTACTGTGGGCAGCCAGTCAGTCAGTGTTAAGAGAGCGAGAGAGATAGGTACGGCTGCAAGGGCGCACTCCACATTATCTGTAATTATACGTACTACCAGCCTACGTGAGTATTTCTTTACCTAATCCACGTGTCGAACTCCCACATGATTAATGGTGACAGCGGTGTGGAGCGTGGATTTAGTTTTTACGGGTAATTCAAGACGTTACAAGACTGTTTGTGAGTAGCCGGCAGGGTCAAAGGTGAACCTCCAGCCAGCCGCTTACCCTCACTCACCACCTCCAACCTGCAAGCCTGTTGCAGCCGTTTCAAGCTTCCTGGCTTAGTTCGTGTGCTAATTGCTTCAATCTCCGAGGGGTTGACCCGGATTTTGCAATTAAGCCAGTCAGTAAGCCAGACTGTGGAAGTGAACGCCAGTCAGCCTATCATCCAGCCTGTCTCCTGTCATCCAACTGCTCCTCCGTGCTTTGTGCATCGTTACACGTCTTCCAGCCAGCCATTCTTGTGGGTTAAGCCAGTCAGCCAACCCAGCTTCTAACCCAGCTGAGAGAGAGAAGTAAGCCACGCAGTAAGAAGTAAGCCAAGTTCCTCTGAAGTATTGTCTATATCGCTTTGTGCTCCCTGTTGGATGCTAAGAGTGGTTTTCACCATTCCTGTGGCATAGAGTGGCTTATCAAGCCACCTTCGTGGGTAGAGTGGCGGGCGTTGCGCGCCAGCAAGTTCTCGCCCACACTCTCCCTCCACAACCGCCACCAGCCACCCACCTCATCTACCTGTGGTTGTTTGTACCCTTGTACCGGGTCCTAATACTGTTTTGGCTCACATAATTGGTCAAGAGATGTAGTGAGCGCCAACGATAAAACCCAATTATGGGAGTTCACCGAGAGAGCGCATTTCTTCCGACAACAGTGAGTGTAGGAGGCGTCAGTCATCACCGCGCAGGACAACCTACAACCTACCCTCATCACCAGTAATCACCCGACTACTACAGACTTCAGTGATAATTTAGAGACATTTTTCTTGCATTTAAAGACATTTGCATGTGTGAGACATTTATAGTAAATTTCTTGTGTACTCTAAACCTTGTGTTTTTCAGTGTTTTCACTTATCTTATATTTTTTTTATCTGTGTTTTTTTTTCTTTATGCTACTCCTGTCTCTAGTAAGTATTATTGTGTAGTGTACCAGTCAGTCACTCTGTGTGAAGTGATTCATTTTTTTTATTGTATTCTTTCAGCGTTGTATTCTCCAGTAATTGTCATTGTATTTCATGCAGTGATATTCACCCCAGTATACCAAATTATCCATTTATTTCTATGTGTGTCTTTTTTTCGTATGCCAGCAGTGTCTCATTCCTCTAATTTTTTCGCAGACTGTGTACCATTATTTTTGCCAGCAAATTTTTGTCGTATCAGTCACAGCAAGATTTTGTTGTAAGAATATACTAATAATGTTGTGTGCCCTGCCACTGTAAGTGTTAAACTACCCGTTTTGTTCCTTTGTTTTATTTTATTCATATTTTTATATTTCTTTGAACAAATTCACTCTTGATGCAATTTCAATTACTTTTAACGTAAAGTGTTTTCCTTACTCTGTTTGAGTAAATTGTTTTGTCTAATTTACAATTAAGAGTTAAAGTGTTCAATCAGTTTTTTTTTTCTTCATATTTTAATTTTATCATTTAACCTGAGTTTTCCCAGTGACACTTTATTACTGCAGTGATTATTTCTACACCTTATTTTGTTGCACTTGTTCTGCAGTGAATTATTTTGTTGCACTTGTTCTGCAGTGAATTATTTTGTTGCACTTGTTCTGCAGTGAATTATTTTGTTGCACTTGTTCTGCAGTGAATTATTTTGTTGCACTTGTTCTGCAGTGAATTATTTTGTTGCACTTGTTCTGCAGTGAATTATTTTGTTGCACTTGTTCTGCAGTGAATTATTTTGTTGCACTTGTTCTGCAGTGAATTATTTTCTTTTATTAATATTTTTATGAATTATATTTTAATTTTGTCTATGCATTCTTAGAAAATACTTAAATTTCCCAGTTAACAATTTAGTAATTTTATTTTATACTTTTACATTGATTTAAAATTTAATTAATTACTTTCTTTATTAGCAAGAGTAAAGACAGCTCCTTTTGCATTTAATTCAGTCTCCAGTAATATTTTTACTTGTATATTTCAATGTAAATTTTTCTTGACCAATAGTCCTTCACATTGAGTTGTCCTTCCTCTTGCAGTGTATCTTAGACATTTTTTTTTATTCCTTCTGCAGAATTAGTTGCATCTTTATTTCAATTCTAGAATTTTATATCATTTTTATTCTTCATTATTTTTGCCTTATTTCTTCTCGTGTTACTTTGCCATTATGTCTCACATACCGTCAAGTGATACTTTAGTGAATGTCGACACTCAGACCTCTCAGGCTATTGCTGCTCCTGTCATCAGTCCTCACATTCCCTTACTGACTGAAAGACAATACCTAGCCCTCGAGCAATGTGTTTGTTCTCACAGCTTGTATCTGAGATTTGTTAAAGTGCTGCGAAATGTGAAGTTCAGATTAAGTTCCTATAGATCCGTGAATTACTTATTAACGTAGCCGAGCGGTCAGGCACTAGTAATACTGTCACTCCTGTCTGGACTCAGCCACAATCATGCACGCACGATAGTGCTCTACTATCCTTGCGATGGCGACTTGTTCAAGTATTCGTTCCTTCCCAGGGGACGCTTTGAGAAGAACTTTACTTGCAACGAGTTATGCCATCTCTTGCTGATGCCACAAGCCGTGCAGAAAGACGTTTCTGTGGCTAGTGTGCTCACTTGAGTGTTGTTGTTGTCCGTTTCAGATTGTGATCCCATCCTAGTTGACAGTAATCAGTGCATTGTAAGAAGTTATTTCTCGAGTAACTTCCACGTTGTTAAAGTTTGTAAGTGTAGTTTCTTTATAGTTGATACCTCGTGTCACTGTGTGCGACTCAGAATATCAGCATTGTTCACCGTGTTCATTTCTTTTCTCCTGTGCTTGCAGTTTGAGATAGTAGATTCGTTCTCCCTTGCTCATATTGCGTGTTATAGCGTTAATTTTTCAACCGGGGGGAGTCATCCACTCCACCGAGTTTGTTCATTCCTCCAGTAAGAAAGAACCGATCCCTTGTGTTCTGGTGATTCGATTCCTGCTCCAGGAAGATCTTATTCTGACTGTGAAGCCACCAGCACCCATCAGTGACTTTGTCATGAACCAAGAATTACTGTATCGAACAGCCGAGTTGGGTACTCCTAGCAGAAGAGTATACCAATTAGTAATTCCACAGTCACTAGTGATTGTAGCTGTATCTTTTGTAGATACTCGTTCAGACTGTCCTCAGTCAAGGCATGTGTTAGCCATTGCAGAGGAATTCGATCCTCCCAGACATGATAACCATTCTGCATATGTCAATCTTACCCTAGCAGAGTTGGGGTTAAATGTAAATAACCTGTATAGATGAATAATTACAGTATCAACTTATCAGTATTCAAGAATTTTTTTTTTGTGTTCATGTTCTCTCCGCGTTCTGAGAGTTAACAGTCTAGATTTGAGTGCACCGAATCTGCCTTTCTGTTAAACACTCTTTCTTTGTATATATTCCTCCCTCAGAATCCGTAGTTCACATGAATACAGATCGATCGATCAAAATTTTTTTTTATCACTTGTAATCTCAACGTTGAGTTCGATGTTCATTTGTTGAGTTTTAAGTTGTGCTATATTATACCTTGTATTGCATTACAGTTTCAGTTACGTAAGCTTCCATTCCAATGTTCTACTTATGTATGTTATAATGTTTAATTGTTGTGTACTTTGACATTGTATAGAATCAGCCCAAGCCGTATACCTGCCATCTCTAGTTTGTATTAGTTGTATGTCGGGACGACATACGTTAGCGTCGCCGAGCTCTCAGTAGTAGTAACCAGTTACCAGTAACCACTGTGCCAGTTGACTCACGACCAACCGTCTCTGCCTGAGTCACTGTCTGAACTCAATTGCGCTGACCTGGCAGTATTCAAAGACCCTCTCACATATGGGTACTGTGGGCGGCCAGTCAGTCAGTGTTAAGAGAGCGAGAGAGATAGGTACGGCTGTAAGGGCGCACTCCACATTATCTGTAATTATACATACTACCAGCCTACGTGAGTATTTCTTTACCTAATCCACGTGTCGAACTCCCACATGATAGATAAGTGGTTACAACCTTTTTAGATGCGACAGAAAAAAACAGGCAACAAGAGGGGGTTGGCCTGTATGTCAAAGAGTCCCTTATCTGCACGGAGTTGCTGAACACCACAAATGAGGTAGTTGAAGTTCTATCAATAAAGATCGAGAACCAAAACCTAGTCATTGTGGTTGTATACAAGCCACCAGATGCAACCTCACAACAGTTCAAGGAACAGCTACTGAAAATCGATTACTGTTTGGAACACCTTCCAGCTCCATCCCCAAACATCTTACTGCTTGGTGATTTCAACCTAAGGCATACAAAATGGAAGAATGTAGCAAATAATGTTATAGCTGAAACAATCCCCGGAGGTAGCGCAGATGAAAGGTCACACACACATGAGCTACTAAGTCTCTGCGAAAAACACACCTTAAGCCAGCAGATAGTGGAGCCAACAAGACTAGAAAACACACTTGACCTTATCTTCACAAATAATGAGGACCTGATAAGAGACATGAGAATATCAAAAACAACTAATTCCGATCACAATCTAATCGAAGTCCAGACGTACATGCATAGGGGTCCTGAACAGCAGAATGCATGTACCTGTGAAGGTGTCTTCACAAAATACAATTTCAACAACAAGAACATCAACTGGGACCAGGTAAACCATGTCCTAAACGAAAAATGTTGGGAAGATGTCTTAAATGACATGGATCCAAACCAGTGCCTTGAAAGGATCAACTTCCTGGTAGCCGAAGCATGTTCTAGGCATATTCCCCTAAGAAAGAAGAAGAGCAGGAGTAAACTGGAGAGAAAAAGACGCTCCCTCTACAGAAGACGACGAAGAGTCACTGAGCTCCTCAGGAGTGCTAGAATATCTGATACACGAAAGGAGGCGCTGACCAGGGAAGTGGAAACTATCGAACTTAAGCTAAATGACTCTTACAGGAACCAGGAGAGGCAGGAGGAGCTATTAGTGAAATTGAAAGAAATTCAAAATATTTCTTTTCATATGCCAAAAACAAGGCAAATACCACATCTAGTATCGGGCCCTTACTCAGACAGGATGGGACTTACACAGATGACAACAAGGAAATGAGTGAAATATTGAAATCCCAGTACGACTCTATGTTTAGTGAACCACTAATCGGTCTGAGGATCGACGACCCAAATGATTTCTTCATGAATGAGCCTCAAAACTCCATAAATGTATGCCAGATTTCCGACATTACCCTAACTCTGATAGATTTCGAAAAAGCCATTGACAACATGCCTATGCACTCAGCCCCGGGCCCAGACTCGTGGAACTCTGTTTTCATTAAGAACTGCAAGAAACCCCTCTCGCGTGCCCTAAGTACACTATGGAGGAGGAGCTTGGACATGGGTGAAATTCCACAGTCACTTAAAACAACGGATATAGCCCCGCTCCATAAAGGTGGCAGCAAAGTATTAGCTAAGAACTATAGACCAATAGCTCTGACGTCCCACATCATAAAAATCTTTGAAAGAGTGCTAAGAAGCAGGATTGCAAATCACCTGGATTCCCAAAATCTGCACAATCCAGGGCAACATGGGTTCAGGGCAGGTCGCTCCTGCCTCTCACAACTACTGGATCACTATGACATGGCCTTGGATGCACTGGAAGAAAATCAGAATGCAGATGTAATATACACAGACTTTGCAAAAGCATTTGACAATGCGATCATGGCGTAATAGCCCATAAAATACGTGCTAAAGGAATAACTGGGAAAGTGTGGAGATGGATCTTCAACTTCCTAACAAATCGAACACAAAGAGTAGTGGTCAACAGACTTAAGTCGGAGGCTGCCATAGTGAAGAGCTCTGTTCCACAAGGCACAGTACTCGCCCCCATCTTATTCCTTATCCTCATATCAGACATAAACAGAGATATACACCACAGCACCGTATCATTCTTTGTGGATGATACTAGGATCGGCATGAGGCTGTCATCTGCTGAGGACTCGGTTAACCTCCAAGAAGATATAAACAAAGTTTTCCAGTGGGCAACGGTAAACAATATGATGTTCAATGAGGACAAATTCCAACTACTCCGTTATGGAAAACTGGAGGAGATAATAACTAGAACAGAGTATACTACTGACTCCGGCCATACAATAGAGCGGAAAAATAATGTAAGGGACCTGGGAGTAGTAATGTCTGAGGATCTCACTTTCAAGGATCACAACAGTGCCACGATCGCACGTGCAAAGAAAATGATAGGATGGATAATGAGAACTTTCAAAACGAGAGATGCCAAGCCCATGATGATCCTTTTCAAATCACTTGTTCTCTCTAGGCTGGAATACTGCTGTACATTAACATCTCCATTCAAAGCAGGTGAAATCACAGATCTAGAGAGTGTACAGAGATCCTTTACTGCATGTATAAGTTCTGTCAAGCACCTTAACTACTGGGAACGCTTGGAAGCACTTGACTTGTACTCGTTGGAACGCAGGAGGGAGAGATATATCATAATCTACACTTGGAAAATCTTGGAAGGAATGGTCCCAAATCTGCACACAGAAATCACTCCCTACGAAAGTAAAAGACTGGGCAGGCGATGCAAAATGCCCCCAATAAAAAGTAGGGGCGCCATTGGTACACTAAGAGAAAACACCATAAGTGTCCGGGACCCAAAACTGTTCAACAGCCTCCCATCAAGCATTAGGGGAATCCGCGGGGGCGTTGATCCCCGGAATAACCTCCAGGTAACCTCCAGGTAGTGAGGTAGCGACATCTGTCTGGTGAGGTAGCGACATCTGTGTGGTGAGGTAGCGACATCTGTCTAGTGAGATAGCGACACCTGTCTGGTGAGGTAGCGACATCTGTCTGGTGAGGTAGCGACATCTGTCTGGTGAGGGAGCGACATCTGTCTGGTGAGGTAGCACCATCTGTATGGTGAGGTAGCGACATCTGTATGGTGAGGTAGCGACATCTGTCTGGTGAGGGAGCGACATCTGTCTGGTGAGGGAGCGACATCTGTCTGGTGAGGTAGCACCATCTGTATGGTGAGGTAGCGACATCTGTATGGTGAGGTAGCGACATCTGTATGGTGAGGTAGCGACATCTGTCTGGTGAGGGAGCGACATCTGTCTGGTGAGGTAGCACCATCTGTCTGGTGAGGGAGCGACATCTGTCTGGTGAGGTAGCACCATCTGTATGGTGAGGTAGCGACATCTGTCTGGTGAGGTAGCGACATCTGTCTGGTGAGGGAGCGACATCTGTCTGGTGAGGTAGCACCATCTGTATGGTGAGGTAGCGACATCTGTATGGTGAGGTAGCGACATCTGTCTGGTGAGGTAGCGCCATCTGTCTGGTGAGGTAGCGCCATCTATTTCAAGAGTGAGCCACTGCCCTGCCTCATTGTGCCATGTCGTCAGTATGCTCTGCCTCAGTGTACCCTGTCGTCAGTGTACCAAGTCGTCAGTGTACCTTGTCGTCAGTCAATCCTGTCGTCAGTGTGCCCTGCCTCAGTGTGCCCTGTCGTCAGTGTGCCCTGCCTAAGTGTGCCCTGTCGTCAGTGTACCCTGTCGTCACTGTACCCTGTCGTCAGAGTATCCTGTCGTCAGTGTGCCCTGTCGTCAGTGTGCCCTGTCGTCAGTGTGCCCTGTCGTCAGTGTACTATGAGGTCAGTGTGCCCTGTCGTCGGTGTGTCCTGTCGTCAGTGTGCCCTGTCGTCAGTGAACCCTGTCGTCAGTGTGCATTGTTGTCAGTGTGCCCTGTCGTCAGTGTGCCCTGTCGTCAGTGTGCCCTGTAGTCAGTGTATCGTGTCGTCAGTGTGCCCTGTCGTAAGTGTGCCCTGTCGTCAGTGTGCCCTGTCGTCAGTGTGCCCTGTCGTCAGTGCACCCTGAGGTCAGTGTGCACTGTCGTCAGTGTGTGCTGTCGTCAGTGTGCCCTGTCGTCAGTGAACCCTGTCGTCAGTGTGCCCTGTTGTCAGTGTGCCCTGTCGTCAGTGTTCCCTGTCGTCAGTGTGCCCTGTCGTCAGTGAACCCTGTCGTCAGTGTGCCCTGTTGTCAGTGTGCCCTGTCGTCAGTGTGCCCTGTCGTCAGTGTGCCCTGTCGTCCGTGTACCCTGTCGTCAGTGTACCCTGTCGTCATTGTGCCCTGTAGTCAGTGTACCCTGTCGTCAGTTTGCCCTGTCGTCAGTGTACCGTGTCGTCAGTGTGCCCTGTTTTCAGCGTACCCTGTCGTCAGTGTGCCCTGTCGTCAGTGTGCCCTGTCGTCAGTGTGTCCTGTCGTCAGTGTTCCCTGTCGTCAGTGTATCCGGTCGTCAGTGTGCCCTATCTCCATTGTGCCCTGTCGTCAGTGTCCCCTTCCTCAGTGTGCCCTGTCGTCAGTGTGCCCTGCCTCAGTGTGCCCTGTCGTCAGTGTACCCTGTCGTCAGTGTACCCTGTCGTCAGTGTACCCTGTCGTCATTGTGCCCTGTCGTCAGTGTGCCCTGTCGTCAGTGTGCCCTGTCGTCAGTGTGCCCTGTCGTCAGTGTACCCTGAGGTCATTGTGCCCTGTCGTCAGTGTGCCCTGTCGTCAGTGTGTCCTGTCGTCAGTGTGCCCTGTCGTCAGTGTACCCTGTCGTCAGTGTGCCCTGTCGTCAGTGTGCCCTGTCGTCAGTGTGCCCTGTCGTCAGTGTACCCTGTCGTCAGTGTTCCCTGTCGTCAGTGTGCCCTGTCGTCAGTGTGCCCTGTCGTCAGTGTTCCTTATCGCCAGTGTGCCTTGTCGTCAGTGTACCCTGTCGTCAATGTGCCCTGTCGTCAGTGTGCCCTGTCGTCAGTGTGCCTTGACGTCAGTGTACCCTGTCGTCAGTGTGCCCTGTCGTCAGTGTGCCCTGTCGTCAGTGTGCCCTGTCGTCAGTGTGCCCTGTCGTCAGTGTACCCTGTCGTCAGTGTACCCTGTCGTCAGTGTACCCTGTCGTCAATGTGCCCTGTCATCAGTGTACCCTGTCGTCAGTGTGCCCTGTCGTCAGTGTGCCATGTCGTCAGTATATCCTGTCGTCAGTGTACCCTGTCGTCAGTGTACCCTGTCGTCAGCGTGCCCTGTCGGCAGTGTAACCTGTAGTCAGTGTGCCCTGTCGTCAGTGTGCCCTGTCGTAAGTGTACCCTGTCGTCAGTGTACCCTGTCGTCAGTGTACCCTGTCGTCAGTGTACCCTGGCCTCAGTGTACCCTGTCGTCAATGTACCCTGTCGTCAGTGTGCTGTGTCGTCAGTGTGCTCTGTCGTCAGTGTGCCCTGTAGTAAGTATACCCTGTCGTCAGTGTACCCTGTCGTTAGTGTACCCTGTCGTCAGTGTGCCCTGTCGTCAGTGTGCCCTGTCGTCAGTGTGCCCTGTCGTCAGTGTGCCCTGTAGTCACTGTGCCCTGTCGTCAGTGTGCCCTGTCGTCAGTGTGCCCTGTCGTCAGTGTGCCCTGTCGTCAGTGTGCCCTGTCGTCAGTGTGCCCTGTCGTCAGTGTGCCCTGTCGTCAGTGTACCCTGTCGTCAGTGTACCCTGTCGTCAGTGTACCCTGTCGTCAGTGTACCCTGTTGTCAGTGTACCCTGTCGTCAGTGTACCCTGTCGTCAGTGTGCCCTGTCGCCAGTGTACCCTGACGTCAGTGTGCCCTGTCGTCAGTGTGCATTGTAGTAAGTATACCCTGTCGTCAGTGTACCCTGTCGTTAGTGTTCCCTGTCGTCCGTGTACCCTGTCGTCAATGTACCCTGTCGTCAGTGTGCCCTGTCGTCAGTGTACCCTGTAGTCAGTTTGCCCTGTCGTCAGTGTGCCCTGTCGTCAATGTGCCCTGTCGTCAGTGTGCCCTGTCGTCAGTGTGCCCTGTCGTCAGTGTTCCCTGTCGTCATTGTGCCCTATCGTCAGTGTGCCCTGTCGTCAGCGCACCCTGTCGTCAGTGTGCCCTGTCGTCAGTGTGCCCTGTCGTCAGAGTGCCCTGTCGTCAGTGTGCCCTGTCGTCAGTGTACCCTGTCGTCAGTGTACCCTGTCGTTAGTATGCCCTGTCGTCAGTGTACCCTGTCGTCAGTGCGCCTTGTCGTCAGTGTACCCTGTCGCCAGTGTGCCCTGTCGTCAGTGTACCCTGTCGTCAGTGTGCCCTGTCGTCAGTGTGCCCTGCCGTCAGTGTGCCCTGTCGTCAGAGTGCCCTGTCGTCAGTGTATCCGGTCGTCAGTGTGCCATGTCGTCATTGTGCCCTGTCGTCAGTGTGCCCTGCCTCAGAGTGCCCTGTCGTCAGTGTGGCCTGCCTCAGTGTGCCCTGTCGTCAGTGTACCCTGTCGTCAGTGTACCCTGTCGTCAGTGTATCCTGTCGTCAGTGTGCCCTGTCGTCAGTGTGATCTGTCGTCAGTGTGCCCTGTCGTCAGTGTGCCCTGTCGTCAGTGTACCCTGAGGTCATTGTGCCCTGTCGTCAGTGTGCCCTGTCGTTAGTGTACCCTGTCGTCAGTGTACCCTGTCGTCAATGTACCCTGTCGTCAGTGTGCCTTGTCGTCAGTGTACCCTGTAGTCAGTTTGCCCTGTCGTCAGTGTGCCCTGTCTTCAATGTGCCCTGTCGTCAGTGTGCCCTGTAGTAAGTATACCCTGTCGTCAGTGTACCCTGTCGTTAGTGTACCCTGTCGTCAGTGTACCCTGTCGTCAATGTACCCTGTCGTCAGTGTGCCTTGTCGTCAGTGTTCCCTGTAGTCAGTTTGCCCTGTCGTCAGTGTGCCCTGTCGTCAATGTGCCCTGTCGTCAGTGTGCCCTGTCGTCAGTGTGCCCTGTCGTCAGTGTGCCCAGTCGTCAGTGTGCCCTGTCGTCTGTGTACCCTGTCGTCAGTGTACCCTGTCGTCAGTGTACCCTGTCGTCAGTGTTCCCCGTTTGTCAGTGTACCCTGTCGTCAGTGTACCCTGTCGTCAGTGTTCCCTGTCGTCAGTGTACCCTGTCGTCAGTGTGCCCTGTCGTCAGTGTGCCCTGTAGTAAGTATACCCTGTCGTCAGTGTACCCTGTCGTTAGTGTTCCCTGTCGTCAGTGTACCCTGTCGTCAATGTACCCTGTCGTCAGTGTGCCCTGTCGTCAGTGTACCCTGTAGTCAGTTTGCCCTGTCGTCAGTGTGCCCTGTCGTCAATGTGCCCTGTCGTCAGTGTGCCCTGTCGTCAGTGTGCCCTGTCGTCAGTGTGCCCTGTCGTCAGTGTGCCCTGTCGTCAGTGTGCCCTGTCGTCAGTGAACCCTGTCGTCAGTGTGCCCTGTTGTCAGTGTGCCCTGTCGTCAGTGTGCCCTGTCGTCAGTGTGCCCTGTCGTCAGTGTACCCTGTCGTCAGTGTACCCTGTCGTTAGTATGCCCTGTCGTCAGTGTACCCTGTCGTCAGTGTGCCTTGTCGTCAGTGTACCCTGTCGTCAGTGTGCCCTGTCGTCAGTGTACCCTGTCGTCAGTGTGCCCTGTCGTCAGTGTGCCCTGTCGTCAGCGTGCCCTGTCGTCAGTGTGCCCTGTGGTCAGTGTATCGGGTCGTCAGTGTGCCCTGTCGTCATTGTGCCCAGTCGTCAGTGTGCCCTGTCGTCAGTGTGCCCTGCCTCAGTGTGCCCTGTCATCAGTGTACCCTGTCGTCAGTGTACCCTGTCGTCAGTGTATCCTGTCGTCAGTGTGCCCTGTCGTCAGTGTGCCCTGTCGTCAGTGTGCCCTGTCGTCAGTGTGCCCTGTCGTCAGTGTACCCTGAGGTCAGTGTGCCCTGTCGTCAGTGTGCCATGTCGTCAGTGTATCCTCTCGTCATCGTGCCCTGCCGTCAGTGTACTCTGTCGTCAGTGTGCCATGTCGTCAGTGTATCGTGTCGTCAACTTACCCTGTCGTCAGTGTACCCTGTCGTCAGTGTACCCTGTCGTCAGTGTGCCCTGTCGTCAGTGTACCCTGTAGTCAGTTTGCCCTGTCGTCAGTGTGCCCTGTCGTCAATGTGCCCTGTCGTCAGTGTGCCCTGTCGTCAGTGTGCCCTGTCGTCAGTGTGCCCTGTCGTCAGTGTGCCCTGTCGTCAGTGTACCCTGTCGTCAGTGTACCCTGTCGTCAGTGTACCCTGTCGTCAGTGTACCCTGTTGTCAGTGTACCCTGTCGTCAGTGTACCCTGTCGTCAGTGTGCCCTGTCGCCAGTGTACCCTGACGTCAGTGTGCCCTGTCGTCAGTGTGCATTGTAGTAAGTATACCCTGTCGTCAGTGTACCCTCTCGTCAGTGTTCCCTGTCGTCAGTGTACCCTGTCGTCAATGTTCCCCTTCGTCAGTGTACCCTGTCGTCAGTGTACCCTGTCGTCAGTGTGCCCTGTCGTCAGTGTGCCCTGTCGTCAGTGTGCCCTGTCGTCAGTGTGCCCTGTCGTCAGTGTGCCCTGTCGTCAGTGTGCCCTGTCGTCAGTGTGCCCTGTCGTCAGTGTGCCCTGTCGTCAGTGAACCCTGTCGTCAGTGTGCCCTGTTGTCAGTGTGCCCTGTCGTCAGTGTGCCCTGTCGTCAGTGTGCCCTGTCGTCAGTGTACCCTGTCGTCAGTGTACCCTGTCGTTAGTATGCCCTGTCGTCAGTGTACCCTGTCGTCAGTGCCCTGTCGTTAGTGTATCGTGTCGTCAGTGTTCCCTGTCGTCAGTGTACCCTGTCGTCAGTGTGGCCTGTCGTAAGTGTGCCCTGCCGTCAGTGTGCCCTGTCGTCAGAGTGCCCTGTCGTCAGTGTCAGCCCTGTCGTCAGTGTGCCATGTCGTCATTGTGCCCTGTCGTCAGTGTGCCCTGCCTCAGAGTGCCCTGTCGTCAGTGTGGCCTGCCTCAGTGTGCCCTGTCGTCAGTGTACCCTGTCGTCAGTGTACCCTGTCGTCAGTGTGCCCTGTCGTCAGTGTGCCCTGTCGTCAGTGTGAACTGTCGTCAGTGTGCCCTGTCGTCAGTGTACCCTGTCGTCAGTGTACCCTGTCGTCAGTGTGCCCTGTCGTCAGTGTGCCCTGTCGTCAGTGTACTCTGTCGTCAGTGTACCCTGTCGTCATTGTACCCTGTCGTCATTGTGCCCTGTAGTCAGTGTACCCTGTCGTCAGTTTGCCCTGTCGTCAGTGTACCGTGTCGTCAGTGTGCCTTGTCGTCAGTGTGCCCTGTCGTCAGTGTACCATGTCGTCAGTGTACCCTGTCGTTAGTGTACCCTGTCGTCAGTGTACCCTGTCGTCATTGTACCCTGTCGTCAGTGTGCCCTGTCGTCAGTGTTCCCTGTCGTCAGTGTGCCCTGTCGTCAGTGTGCCCTGTCGTCAGTGTGCCCTGTCGTCAGTGTGCCCTGTCGTCAGTGTGCCCTGTCGTCAGTGTGCCCTGTCGTCAGTGTGCCCTGTCGTCAGTGTACCCTGTCGTCAGTGTACCCTGTCGTCAGTGTACCCTGTCGTCAGTGTTCCCCGTTTGTCAGTGTACCCTGTCGTCAGTGTACCCTGTCGTCAGTGTGCCCTGTCGCCAGTGTACCCTGACGTCAGTGTGCCCTGTCGTCAGTGTGCCCTGTAGTAAGTATACCCTGTCGTCAGTGTACCCTGTCGTTAGTGTACCCTGTCGTCAGTGTACCCTGTCGTCAATGTACCCTGTCGTCAGTGTGCCCTGTCGTCAGTGTACCCTGTAGTCAGTTTGCCCTGTCGTCAGTGTGCCCTGTCGTCAATGTGCCCTGTCGTCAGTGTGCCCTGTCGTCAGTGTGCCCTGTCGTCAGTGTGCCCTGTCGTCAGTGTGCCCTGTCGTCAGTGTGCCCTGTCGTCAGTGAACCCTGTCGTCAGTGTGCCCTGTCGTCAGTGTGCCCTGTCGTCAGTGTGCCCTGTCGTCAGTGTGCCCTGTCGTCAGTGTACCCTGTCGTCAGTGTACCCTGTCGTCAGTGTACCCTGTCGTCAGTGTACCCTGTCGTCAGTGTACCCTAGTGTCATTGTACCCTGTCGCCAGTGTGCCCTGTAGTCAGTGTACCCTGTCGTCAGTGTGCCCTGTCGTCAGTGTACCCTGTCGTCAGTGTGCCCTGTCGTCAGTGTACCCTGTCGTCAGTGTGCCCTGTCGTCAGTGTGACTTGTCGTCAGTGTGCCCTGTCGTCAGTGTGCCCTCTCGTCAGTGTACCCTGTCGTCAGTGTGCCCTGTCGTCAGTGTGCCCAGTCGTCAGTGTACCCTGTCGTCAGTGTACCCTGTCGTCAGTGTGCCCTGTCTTCGGTGTGCCCTGTCGTCAGTGTGCCCTGTCGTCAGTGTGCCCTGTCGTCAGTGTGCCCTGTCGTCAGTGTGCCCTGTCGTCATTGTGCCCTGTCGTCAGTGTGCCCTGTCGTCAGTGTGTCCTGTCGTCAGTGTGCCCTGTCGTCAGTGTACCCTGTCGTCAGTGTGCCCTGTCGTCAGTGTGCCCTGTCGTCAGTGTGCCCTGTCGTCAGTGTACCCTGTCGTCAGTGTTCCCTGTCGTCAGTGTTCCCTGTCGTCAGTGTGCCCTGTCGTCAGTGTGCCCTGTCGTCAGTGTGCCCTGTAGTCAGTGTGCCCTGTCGTCAGTGTACCCTAGTGTCAGTGTACCCTGTAGTCACTGTGCCCTGTCGTCAGTGTACCCTGTCGTCAGTGTGCCCTGTCGTCAGTGTACCCTGTCGTCAGTGTGCCCTGTCGTCAGTGTGCCCTGTCGTCAGTGTGCCCTGTCGTCAGTGTGCCCTGTCGTCAGTGTACCCTGTCGTCAGTGTACCCTGTCGTCAGTGTACCCTGTCGTCAGTGTGCCCTGTCGTCAGTGTACCCTGTCGTCAGTGTGCCCTGTCGTCAGTGTGCCCTGTCGTCAGTGTACCCTGTCGTCAGTGTACCCTGTCGTCAGTGTACCCTGTCGTCAGTGTGCCCTGTCGTCAGTGTGCCCTGTCGTCAGTGTGCCCTGTCGTCAGTGTGCCCTGTCGTCAGTGTACCCTGTCGTCAGTGTGCCCTGTCGTCAGTGTACCCTGTCGTCAGTGTACCCTAGTGTCATTGTACCCTGTCGCCAGTGTGCCCTGTAGTCAGTGTACCCTGTCGTCAGTGTGCCCTGTCGTCAGTGTGCCCTGTAGTCAGTGTACCCTGTCGTCAGTGTGCCCTGTCGTCAGTGTACCCTGTCGTCAGTGTACCCTGTCGTCAGTGTACCCTGTCGTCAGTGTACCCTGTCGTCAGTGTGCCCTGTCGTCAGTGTGCCCTGTCGTCAGTGTGCCCTGTCGTCAGTGTGCCCTGTCGTCAGTGTGCCCTGTCGTCAGTGTGCCCTGTCGTCAGTGTACCCTGTCGTCAGTGTACCCTGTCGTCAGTGTACCCTGTCGTCAGTGTACCCTGTCGTCAGTGTACCCTGTCGTCAGTGTACCCTGTCGTCAGTGTGCTCTGTTGCCAGTGTACCCTGTTGTCAGTGTGCCTTGTAGTCACTGTGCCCTGTAGTCAGTGTGCCCTGTCGTCAGTGTACCCTGTCGTCAGTGTGCCCTGTCGTCAGTGTACCCTGTCGTCAATGTACCCTGTCGTCAGTGTGCCCTGTCGTCAGTGTGCCCTGTCGTCAGTGTGCCCTGTCGTCAGTGTGCCCTGTCGTCAGTGTGCCCTGTCGTCAGTGTGCCCTGTCGTCAGTGTGCCCTGTCGTCAGTGTGCCCTGTCGTCAGTGTACCCTGTCGTCAGTGTACCCTGTCGTCAGTGTACCCTGTCGTCAGTGTACCCTGTCGTCAGTGTACCCTGTTGTCAGTGTACCCTGTCGTCAGTGTACCCTGTCGTCAGTGTGCCCTGTCGCCAGTGTACCCTGTTGTCAGTGTGCCCTGTCGTCAGTGTACCCTGTCGTCAGTGTGCCCTGTCGTCAGTGTGCCCTGTCGTCAGTGTGCCCTGTCGTCAGTGTGCCCTGTCGTCAGTGTACCCTGTCGTCAGTGTGCCCTGTCGTCAGTGTACCCTGTCGTCAGTGTACCCTGTTGTCAGTGTACCCTGTCGTCAGTGTACCCTGTCGTCAGTGTGCCCTGTCGCCAGTGTACCCTGTTGTCAGTGTGCCCTGTCGTCAGTGTACCCTGTCGTCAGTGTGCCCTGTCGTCAGTGTGCCCTGTCGTCAGTGTGCCCTGTCGTCAGTGTGCCCTGTCGTCAGTGTGCCCTGTCGTCAGTGTACCCTGTCGTCAGTGTGCCCTGTCGTCAGTGTGCCCTGTCGTCAGTGTGCCCTGTCGCCAGTGTACCCTGTCGTCAGAGTACCCTGTCGTCAGTGTACCCTGTCGTCAGTTTACCCTGTCGTCAGTGTGCCCTGTCGTCACTGTACCCTGTCGTCAGTGTACCCTGTCGTCAGTGTGCCCTGTCGTCAGTGTGCCCTGTCGTCAGTGTACCCTGTCGTCAGTGTGCCCTGTCGTCAGTGTGCCCTGTCGTCAGTGTACCCTGTCGTCATTGTGCCCTGTCGTCAGTGTGCCCTGTCGTCAGTGTGCCCTGTCGTCAGTGTGCCCTGTCGTCAGTGTGCCCTGTCGTCAGTGTGCCCTGTCGTCAGTGTACCCTGTCGTCAGTGTGCCCTGTCGTCAGTGTGCCCTGTCGTCAGTGTGCCCTGTCGTCAGTGTTCCCTGTCGTCAGTGTGCCCTGTCGTCAGTGTACCCTGTCGTCAGTGTGCCCTGTCGTCAGTGTGCCCTGTCGTCAGTGTGCCTTGACGTCAGTGTACCCTGTCGTCAGTGTGCCCTGTCGTCAGTGTACCCTGTCGTCAGTGTACCCTGTCGTCAGTGTACCCTGTCGTCAGTGTGCCCTGTCGTCAGTGTGACTTGTCGTCAGTGTACCCTGTCGTCAGTGTGCCCTGTCGTCAGTGTACCGTGTCGTCAGAGTACCCTGTCGTCAGTGTACCCTGTCGTCAGTGTGCCCTGTCTTCGGTGTGCCCTGTCGTCAGTGTGCCCTGTCGTCAGTGTACCCTGTCGTCAGTGTACCCTGTCGTCAGTGTACCCTGTCGTCAGTGTACCCTGTCGTCAGTGTACCCTGTCGTCAGTGTGCCCTGTCGTCAGTGTACCCTGTCGTCAGTGTGCCCTGTCGTCAGTGTGCCCTGTCGTCAGTGTGCCCTGTCGTCAGTGTGCCCTGTCGTCAGTGTGCCCTGTCGTCAGTGTACCCTGTCGTCAGTGTACCCTGTCGTCATTGTACCCTGTCGTCAGTGTACCCTGTCGTCAGTGTACCCTGTCGTCAGTGTACCCTGTCGTCAGTGTGCCCTGTCGTCAGTGTACCCTGTCGTCAGTGTGCCCTGTCGTCAGTGTGCCCTGTCGTCAGTGTACCCTGTCGTCAGTGTACCCTGTCGTCAGTGTGCCCTGTCGTCAGTGTACCCTGTCGTCAGTGTACCCTGTCGTCAGTGTGCCCTGTCGTCAGTGTACCCTGTCGTCAGTGTGCCCTGTCGTCAGTGTGCCCTGTCGTCAGTGTGCCCTGTCGTCAGTGTGCCCTGTCGTCAGTGTGCCCTGTCGTCAGTGTGCCCTGTCGTCAGTGTGCCCTGTCGTCAGTGTGCCCTGTCGTCAGTGTGCCCTGTCGTCTGTGTACCCTGTCGTCAGTGTACCCTGTCGTCAGTGTACCCTGTCGTCAGTGTACCCTGTTGTCAGTGTACCCTGTCGTCAGTGTACCCTGTCGTCAGTGTGCCCTGTCGCCAGTGTACCCTGTTGTCAGTGTGTCCTGTCGTCAGTGTACCCTGTCGTCAGTGTGCCCTGTCGTCAGTGTGCCCTGTCGTCAGTGTGCCCTGTCGTCACTGTGCCCTGTCGTCTGTGTACCCTGTCGTCAGTGTACCCTGTCGTCAGTGTACCCTGTCGTCAGTGTACCCTGTTGTCATTGTACCCTGTCATCAGTGTACCCTGTCGTCAGTGTACCCTGTCGTCAGTGTACCCTGTCGTCAGTGTGCCCTGTCGTCAGTGTACCCTGTCGTCAGTGTACCCTGTCGTCAGTGTACCCTGTCGTCAGTGTACCCTAGTGTCATTGTACCCTGTCGCCAGTGTGCCCTGTAGTCAGTGTACCCTGTCGTCAGTGTGCCCTGTCGTCAGTGTGCCCTGTCGTCAGTGTACCCTGTCGTCAGTGTACCCTGTCGTCAGTGTACCCTGTCGTCAGTGTACCCTGTCGTCAGTGTACCCTGTCGTCAGTGTACCCTGTCGTCAGTGTACCCTGTCGTCAGTGTACCCTGTCGTCAGTGTACCCTGTACATTCAGCACAGTTGCTGGTAATCAAGCATGACCTACATCAGGCAATATCTTCCTGTCTGATATATGACAGACTTGCAACTGATGCTTCCGCAGTCCTCATATACAGTGTTTGATCTATTCTTTATGTTGTACCTCACCTGTTGTTCAAGCTATACCTCAACTGTTGACCCTCGTGTTTTTCGTCACGTGTTTTTCACCTGTTATTCCTGTTGCTCCTCACCCGTTGTTCTCACTAGTTCTTTCTCTCCTATTGTATTCATCTGTTCTTCCCGAGGTCGGTGGGTGAGTGCTGGTTGGGAGTTGCTAGTAAGGAAGTGCATGTGAGCAATTTCTGGTAATAAGGATTAGTTGGAAGGTGCGCTGGGAAGGTGCTGTGGAGGAGGTGCTGGTGGGGAGGTGCCGCTAGGAAGGTACTAGTGGAGAGGTACTGTTGGGGAGGTGCTCGTGGGGAGGTGCTAGTAGGGAGGTGCTGGTGAGAAGGTGCTGATATTAAGGTGTATGTGGTGAGGTGGCGCTAGGAAGGTGGTAGTAGGGAGGTAGTAGTGGAAAGATGTTATTGGGGAGATGTAAGAAGGTGCTGGTGGGGAGGTGCTTGTGGGGAGGTGCTAGTAGGGAGGTGCTGGTGAGGTGGTGCTAGGAAGGTGCTGGTGGGGAGGTGGTAGTGGGGAGGTGTTAGTGCGGAGGTGGTGGTGTTGTTGTGGTGGGAAGGTGCTTGTGGGGAGGTGCTGCTAGGAAGGTGCTCGTGGGGAGGTGCTTATGCGAAGGTGCTGGGGGAGGTGCTAGTTGGGAGGTGCTGGTGAAGTGCTGCTGAGAAGGTGCTCGTAGGGAGGTGCTGCTAGGAAGATGATAGTAGAGGAGGTGCTGGTAGAGAGGTGCTGCTAGGAAGATGCTGGTTGGGAGGTGCTAGTGGGGAGGTGCTAGTGGGGAGGAGCTAGTGGGGAGGTGTTAGTGGGCAGGTGCTAGTGGGCAGGGGTTAGTGGGCAGGTGCTAGTGGGGAGTATTACAACCCAGGTGTAAAGGGAGCAAAATAAACACAGCAGAAAACTTTGATTTATATCATCCTTCATCAAGTATAAACAAATGTACACTATATACACTATGTACAGCAATAGGTATTAGTGCACGCCACGGTAATCAAGGCAGAGCAGCAGCCAAGAGACAAAAGCAGACCACAGTGCTTCAACCAGCTGTAGAATGAAAATGACAAGGGTGAAAATGTGAGTGGTAGCCACATCACTTTCAGAATTGCCAGATCCACATTATGATTGGCTGAACCTAGGTACTGATCTAACGATGGGGCCCTGATCGTCAGACCTTTAGTGTCCTGGTTCGCAGGTTGGTGATGCAGCCTAAGTGAGTGTGTTAACATGTTGCATGCAAAGAGTATGTAACCTTTATTAAGGTTACATATTCTTTACATGCAACAAGTAGGTACTAGTAGGGGGTGCTAGTGGGGAGGTGCTAGTGGGGAGGTGCTAGTGAGGAGGCAGTAGTGGAGAGGTGCTAGTGGGGAGGTGCTGGCAAAAGGGAACATTTGCCTCACGCCTCGCCAGAAATATATATATAGCTAGTGGTATGTGAGGCTCCTGAGACGTCACGCTGAAGGTAAGACTGTACTCATCCCTCCCTCCCCTCCTCTCACCGTTCCTCCCTCCCTCCCTCCCTCCCTCCGTCCCTCCTTCCTATCTACCACCGGAACCAGAGATATCACACACACACACTCACACACAGAAAGTGATGTAGTGGAGGCAGGATTCATACATAGCTTTAAGAAGAGGTATGATAAATCTCATGGGGCAGGAAGAGTAACCTAGTAGCGGCCAGTGAAGAGGCGGGACCAGGAGCTGTGGCTCGACCCTTGCAGCCATAACTAGGTGAGTACATACACAGGGGCGTGAAGACTATGGGGGAGCAACAAACACAACCGCCCACATAAGCACCCACAGCATCCCCTCGACCCCTACCACCCCACAACATTCAAACACAGTAACCAGAGCCGAGCCACACTCCACACCCACAGTCAAGCACTAATACCACCACAACAGCAACCTACCATAATATCTAGACCTGCCTACAACAGCTTCCTCCCCCCCCCCTTCCAGAATACAGCTCTAGAAAGGAAACTTAAGGTGGGGTGCGCCCCAACACAGATGTAATTACAAATAAGAGTGAGGAGTGGAGGGAAAGAATCACTGAGGCATCCCCGGACATCATAGCACTCACAGAAACAAAGTTCACAGGGGTGATAACAGATGCGATATTCCCGTCTGAATATTAGATCCTGAGGAAAGATGGGGAGAGGAACAGAGAGGGGAGGATGAGTTGCACTGCTCATCAAAAACCAATGGAGTTTTGAGGAGATAAGAGGACTAGTCAGAGGAGTAACAGATGACTACCAGAGGATGAAGGTACTCATCATGGGTAATGTCAACCATAAGGAGACTGACTGAACATATCTGAAACCACATGGGAGACAAGAGACGTGGAGATCCAAGATGCTGGAGGTGGTACTAGAAGACTTCATGTACCAGCATCTTAAGGACACAACCAGAGAGAGAGGGGACAATGAACCAGCAAGGCTGGACATCATATTCACCTTGAACAGTTCAGACATAGAGGATAGACTCTGAAGTGTCTTTGTTCACAGATGATGTGAAGTTAATGAGAAGAATTAAATCGGATGAGGATCAGGCAGGACTACAATGAGACATGGACAGGCTGGACACCTGGTCCAGTAACTGGCTTCTCGAATTCAACCCTGCCAAATGCAAAGTCATGAAGATTGGGGAAGGGCAAAGAAGATCGCAGACAGAGCATAGGCTTGGTGGACAAAGGCTGCAAACCTCACTCAAGGAGAAAGATCTTGGGGTGACCATAACACCGAGCACGCCTCCGGAGGCACACATCAACCAGATAACTGTTGCAGCATATGGGCGCCTGCAACAAGGCTAGTTCTGTACGTACGAGCTCTGGAGTATGGAGAATGCACGTCTACGCAACAAGGCTAGAGCTCAAGGTTGAGGTTGAGAGAAATTGGACTGACGACATTGGAGAACAGGAGGGTCAGGGAAGACATGATAACAACATACAAAATAACGCATGGAATAGACAAGGTGGACAGAGACAGGATGTTCCAGAGAGGGGACACAGAAATAAGGGCTCACAATTGGAAGCTGAAGACTCAGACGAGTCACAGGGATGTTAGGAAGTACTTCTTCAGTCACAGAGTCGTCAGGAAGTGGAATAGCCTAGCAAGTGATGTACTGGAGGTATGACAAAGCTCAGGAAGCAGAGAGAGAGAGGACCTAGTAGCGATCAGTGAAGAGGCGGGGCCAGGAGCTGAGTCTCGACCCCTTCAACCACAATTAGGTGAGTACAATTAGGTGAGTACTCGAAAGGCTCCTATGCGCTCACATGGAGAGTGAGGCAGTTCAAGAAAGATGGGAGAAGCCAAACTTCCAAAAAGGGGACTACACACATATGAGAAATTTCCTACATGAGGTGCAGTGGGTAAGAGAGCTAGAAGGGAAAACAGTAAATGAAATGATGGAACACATGGCCACAAAGTGCAGGGAGGTAGTGGAGAAGTTCGTGCTAAGGCACAACAGAAGCAACAGGAAGACTATGGTTTACCCAGAGGTGTATAGAGGCCAGAGCCAAGTATGCTAGAGCATGAAAAAAAGTATAGAAGGCAAAGGACGCAGGAAAATGGGGAGTTGAGCCATAGAGCCAGAAATGAATATGCATGGAAAAGGAGAAAAGCCCATCATAGCATCAAAAGCCAAATCTGACCCAAAGTTGTTATACAGCCATATCAGGAGGAAAACAACAGTCAAGGAGCAGGTAATCAGGCTGAGGAAGGAAGGAGGGGAGCTCACAAGGAATGGCCAGGAAGTAGGTGAGGATCTTGCCTCATGATTCATTGAGGTATTCACAGCAAAGACACACAGGTTTACAGCAAACCGAGGTGGTAGGGTGTACCAGCAAGTGCTAGAAACAATGCACACAATTCAGGAAGAAGTGAAGAAACTGCTAGATGCTGGGCCCAGATAATACCTCTCCTTCGGCCCTAAGAGAAGGAGCAGATGCACAGTATGTGCCACTAACAACAGTCTTCAATAAATCTATCGAAACAGAGCACCTGCTTGAGGAGTGGAGGACAACAAATGATTTTTAAGGAGATAGACAGACACAAAGCATTAAACTACAGACCTGTTGTGCGTGCGCCCTCGTATTTGTATGTGTGCACGTGCGCGCTCGTGTGGGTGTATGACCCACTTAATATTTGTTTTTATAACTCATTACAATTGTGACCAGGTGTGGACGTATCAGTGGCTCATTACTTTGTAATTTGTTCATGACTGTAACCATGTATAGGAGTGAGGCTGATTCATTACCTTTGTAACTTGCCATGATTGTGACCGGATCTACCTGGAGTTCATTACCTTTGTAACTAGTTCAGCTATCATAACTTTGGGGTCCAGTCCCTGGACCCATTATGTACCTTTGTAATCTTTTGACTACCGCCCACAGGATGGGTATGGGGTGCATAATAAAGATATTAAACTAACTAACTACATGTATAGTATGCAAAGTCATGGAGAAGATTATCAGAAGAGAGATTGAGCACCTAGAAAGAATGAGCTTTTCAACGACAACCAGCACGGCTTCATCGAAGGGAAATCCTGCATCACAAACCTACTGGAGTTCTACGGTAAGATAACAGAAGTAGGAGAGGAAAGAGACGGATGGGTAGAATTTATCTTCTTGGACTGTAAGAAGGCTTTCGACACCGTACAACACAAGAGATTGTTTGAAAAGATAAAAGAGCAGGCAGTAATAGGAGGGAAAGTACGGCAATGGATCAGGGAATAACAGACAGGAAGGAAACAACGTATTTTGGCATGAGACGAGGTGTCAGGGTGGGTGCATGTGTCGAGTGGGGTTCCACAAGGGTCAGTCCTAAGTCTGGTGTTGTTTCTTGTATATGTGAATGATATGATGGAAAGGATAGATTCAGAAGTGTCCCTGTTCACAGACAATTAAAAGAACTTACTGTTGACAAGTATGATAATGAGAATCATTCCAAGCAATCACTCAAATTCTTGAAACAGGATATAGGCATTGCCAGGTTCCAAGACTCACTAAGTTTGTTGAATGGTTCGCTTTCAAGTTTGGCAGAGCAACAGATCAGGACTGGTTTATAAATCATTGCCTGGTGGCAAAAGTTCTCGCTTCACACGGTGAAGGTCTGGGTTCGATTCCCGGCGAAAGTGTGCTTTCTTACACCGGTTGTCTATGTTCACCCATCAGTAAAATGGGTACCTGGGTGTTAGTCGACTGGTGTGGGTCGCATCCTGGGACAAAACTGACCTAATTTGCCCGAAATGCTCAAACAAGTGGCTTTCTATATAGTAGTATGTCATTGATGTCAGCTAGGACTGTATACCTCGTACATGTACTTGTAGTAAATAAAGATATTATATTGTTATTACTATTATTATTAATATTATTATTATTATTATTATTATTATTATTATTATTATTATTATTATTATCCATTTATTCACTTTTACCCATAAAATGATTTTACATGTTGACATTTGAAAACTGTATGGGGGGAGGGGGTTGCTCCTTTTACAGACTAAATGTTTCCCCCCCCCCTCCTTTCCCCTCTTCCTCACCCACTCTCCACTGTGATAATCTTCCTCACCCACTCTCCACTGTGATAATCTTCCTCACCCACTCTCCACTATGATAATCTTCCTCACCCACTCTCCACTATGATAATCTTCCTCACCCACTCTCCACTATGATAATCTTCCTCACCCACTCTCCACTATGATAATCTTCCTCACCCACTCTCCACTGTGATAATCTTCCTCACCCACTCTCCACTATGATAATCTTCCTCACCCACTCTCCACTATGATAATCTTCCTCACCCACTCTCCACTATGATAATCTTCCTCACCCACTCTCCACTATGATAATCTTCCTCACCCACTCTCCACTATGATAATCTTCCTCACCCACTCTCCACTGTGATAATCTTCCTCACCCACTCTCCACTGTGATAATCTTCCTCACCCACTCTCCACTATGATAATCTTCCTCACCCACTCTCCACTATGATAATCTTCCTCACCCACTCTCCACTATGATAATCTTCCTCACCCACTCTCCACTATGATAATCTTCCTCACCCACTCTCCTCTATGATAATCTTCCTCACCCACTCTCCACTATGATAATCTTCCTCACCCACTCTCCACTGTGATAATCTTCCTCACCCACTCTCCACTGTGATAATCTTCCTCACCCACTCTCCACACTCTCCACTATGATAATCTTCCTCACCCACTCTCCACTATGATAATCTTCCTCACCCACTCTCCACTATGATAATCTTCCTCACCCACTCTCCACTATGATAATCTTCCTCACCCACTCTCCACTGTGATAATCTTCCTCACCCACTCTCCCACTCTCCACTATGATAATCTTCCTCACCCACTCTCCACTGTGATAATCTTCCTCACCCACTCTCCACTATGATAATCTTCCTCACCCACTCTCCACTATGATAATCTTCCTCACCCACTCTCCACTATGATAATCTTCCTCACCCACTCTCCACTATGATAATCTTCCTCACCCACTCTCCACTGTGATAATCTTCCTCACCCACTCTCCACTATGATAATCTTCCTCACCCACTCTCCACTATGATAATCTTCCTCACCCACTCTCCACTGTGATAATCTTCCTCACCCACTCTCCACTATGATAATCTTCCTCACCCACTCTCCACTATGATAATCTTCCTCACCCACTCTCCACTATGATAATCTTCCTCACCCACTCTCCACTGTGATAATCTTCCTCACCCACTCTCCACTGTGATAATCTTCCTCACCCACTCTCCACTATGATAATCTTCCTCACCCACTCTCCACTATGATAATCTTCCTCACCCACTCTCCACTATGATAATCTTCCTCACCCACTCTCCTCTATGATAATCTTCCTCACCCACTCTCCACTCCACTGATAATCTTCCTCACCCACTCTCCACTATGATAATCTTCCTCACCCACTCTCCACTATGATAATCTTCCTCACCCACTCTCCACTATGATAATCTTCCTCACCCACTCTCCACTATGATAATCTTCCTCACCCACTCTCCACTATGATAATCTTCCTCACCCACTCTCCACTATGATAATCTTCCTCACCCACTCTACACTATGATAATCTTCCTCACCCACTCTCCACTATGATAATCTTCCTCACCCACTCTCCACTGTGATAATCTTCCTCACCCACTCTCCACTATGATAATCTTCCTCACCCACTCTCCACTGTGATAATCTTCCTCACCCACTCTCCACTGTGATAATCTTCCTCACCCACTCTCCACTATGATAATCTTTCTCACCCACTCTCCTCTATGATAATCTTCCTCACCCACTCTCCACTATGATAATCTTCCTCACCCACTCTCCACTATGATAATCTTCCTCACCCACTCTCCACTATGATAATCTTCCTCACCCACTCTCCTCTATGATAATCTTCCTCACCCACTCTCCACTATGATAATCTTCCTCACCCACTCTCCACTATGATAATCTTCCTCACCCACTCTCCACTATGATAATCTTCCTCACCCACTCTCCACTATGATAATCTTCCTCACCCACTCTCCACTATGATAATCTTCCTCACCCACTCTCCACTATGATAATCTTCCTCACCCACTCTCCACTATGATAATCTTCCTCACCCACTCTCCACTATGATAATCTTCCTCACCCACTCTCCACTATGATAATCTTCCTCACCCACTCTCCACTATGATAATCTTCCTCACCCACTCTCCACTATGATAATCTTCCTCACCCACTCTCCACTATGATAATCTTCCTCACCCACTCTCCACTATGATAATCTTCCTCACCCACTCTCCACTATGATAATCTTCCTCACCCACTCTCCACTGTGATAATCTTCCTCACCCACTCTCCACTATGATAATCTTCCTCACCCACTCTCCACTATGATAATCTTCCTCACCCACTCTCCACTATGATAATCTTCCTCACCCACTCTCCACTATGATAATCTTCCTCACCCACTCTCCACTATGATAATCTTCCTCACCCACTCTCCACTATGATAATCTTCCTCACCCACTCTCCACTGTGATAATCTTCCTCACCCACTCTCCACTATGATAATCTTCCTCACCCACTCTCCACTATGATAATCTTCCTCACCCACTCTCCACTATGATAATCTTCCTCACCCACTCTCCACTGTGATAATCTTCCTCACCCACTCTCCACTATGATAATCTTCCTCACCCACTCTCCACTGTGATAATCTTCCTCACCCACTCTCGAGTGTGATAATCTTCTCACCCACTGTGATAATCTTCCTCATCCACTCTCCACTGTGATAATCTTCCTCACCCACTCTCCACTGTGATAATCTTCCTCACCCACTCTCCACTGTGATAATCTTCCTCACCCACTCTCCACTGTGATAATCTTCCTAACCCACTCTCCACTATGATAATCTTCCTCACCCACTCTCCACTATGATAATCTTCCTCACCCACTCTCCACTATGATAATCTTCCTCACCCACTCTCCACTGTGATAATCTTCCTCACCCACTCTCCACTATGATAATCTTCCTCACCCACTCTCCACTATGATAATCTTCCTCACCCACTCTCCACTATGATAATCTTCCTCACCCACTCTCCACTATGATAATCTTCCTCACCCACTCTCCACTATGATAATCTTCCTCACCCACTCTCCACTGTGATAATCTTCCTCACCCACCCACTCTCCACTGATAATCTTCCTCACCCACTCTCCACTGTGATAATCTTCCTCACCCACTCTCCACTATGATAATCTTCCTCACCCACTCTCCACTCCATGATAATCTTCCTCACCCACTCTCCACTATGATAATCTTCCTCACCCACTCTCCACTATGATAATCTTCCTCACCCACTCTCCACTGTGATAATCTTCCTCACCCACTCTCCACTGATAATCTTCCTCACCCACTCTCCACTATGATAATCTTCCTCACCCACTCTCCACTATGATAATCTTCCTCATCTTCCTCACCCACTCTCCACTATGATAATCTTCCTCACCCACTCTCCACTGTGATAATCTTCCTCACCCACTCTCCACTATGATAATCTTCCTCACCCACTCTCCACTATGATAATCTTCCTCACCCACTCTCCACTATGATAATCTTCCTCACCCACTCTCCACTGTGATAATCTTCCTCACCCACTCTCCACTGTGATAATCTTCCTCACCCACTCTCCACTATGATAATCTTCCTCACCCACTCTCCACTGTGATAATCTTCCTCACCCACTCTCCACTGTGATAATCTTCCTCACCCACTCTCCACTGTGATAATCTTCCTCACCCACTCTCCACTATGATAATCTTCCTCACCCACTCTCCACTATGATAATCTTCCTCACCCACTCTCCACTATGATAATCTTCCTCACCCACTCTCCACTGTGATAATCTTCCTCACCCACTCTCCACTATGATAATCTTCCTCACCCACTCTCCACTATGATAATCTTCCTCACCCACTCTCCACTATGATAATCTTCCTCACCCACTCTCCACTATGATAATCTTCCTCACCCACTCTCCACTATGATAATCTTCCTCACCCACTCTCCACTATGATAATCTTCCTCACCCACTCTCCACTATGATAATCTTCCTCACCCACTCTCCACTGTGATAATCTTCCTCACCCACTCTCCACTATGATAATCTTCCTCACCCACTCTCCACTATGATAATCTTCCTCACCCACTCTCCACTATGATAATCTTCCTCACCCACTCTCCACTATGATAATCTTCCTCACCCACTCTCCACTATGATAATCTTCCTCACCCACTCTCCACTATGATAATCTTCCTCACCCACTCTCCACTATGATAATCTTCCTCACCCACTCTCCACTATGATAATCTTCCTCACCCACTCTCCACTATGATAATCTTCCTCACCCACTCTCCACTATGATAATCTTCCTCACCCACTCTCCACTATGATAATCTTCCTCACCCACTCTCCACTGATAATCTTCCTCACCCACTCTCCACTATGATAATCTTCCTCACCCACTCTCCACTATGATAATCTTCCTCACCCACTCTCCACTATGATAATCTTCCTCACCCACTCTCCACTATGATAATCTTCCTCACCCACCCTATGATAATCTTCTCCACTCCACTATGATAATCTTCCTCACCCACCCACTCTCCACTATGATAATCTTTCTCACCCACTCTCCACTGTGATAATCTTCCTCACCCACTCTCAACTATGATAATCTTCCTCACCCACTCTCCACTATGATAATCTTCCTCACCCACTCTCCACTATGATAATCTTCCTCACCCACTCTCCACTATGATAATCTTCCTCACCCACTCTCCACTATGATAATCTTCCTCACCCACTCTCCACTATGATAATCTTCCTCACCCACTCTCCACTATGATAATCTTCCTCACCCACTCTCCACTATGATAATCTTCCTCACCCACTCTCCACTATGATAATCTTCCTCACCCACTCTCCACTATGATAATCTTCCTCACCCACTCTCCACTGTGTGATAATCTTCCTCACCCACTCTCCACTATGATAATCTTCCTCACCCACTCTCCACTATGATAATCTTCCTCACCCACTCTCCACTATGATAATCTTCCTCACCCACTATGATAATCTTCCTCACCCACTCTCCACTATGATAATCTTCCTCACCCACTCTCCACTCCACTGTGATAATCTTCCTCACCCACTCTCCACTGTGATAATCTTCCTCATCCACTCTCCACTATGATAATCTTCCTTACCCACTCTCCACTATGATAATCTTCCTCACTCTCCACTGTGATAATCTTCCTCACCCACTCTCCACTGTGATAATCTTCCTCACCCACTCTCCACTATGATAATCTTCCTCACCCACTCTCCACTATGATAATCTTCCTCACCCACTCTCCACTATGATAATCTTCCTCACCCACTCTCCACTATGATAATCTTCCTCACCCACTCTCCACTATGATAATCTTCCTCACCCACTCTCCACTATGATAATCTTCCTCACCCACTCTCCACTATGATAATCTTCCTCACCCACTCTCCACTATGATAATCTTCCTCACCCACTCTCCACTATGATAATCTTCCTCACCCACTCTCCACTATGATAATCTTCCTCACCCACTCTCCACTATGATAATCTTCCTCACCCACTCTCCACTATGATAATCTTCCTCACCCACTCTCCACTATGATAATCTTCCTCACCCACTCTCCACTATGATAATCTTCCTCACCCACTCTCCACTATGATAATCTTCCTCACCCACTCTCCACTATGATAATCTTCCTCACCCACTCTCCACTGTGATAATCTTCCTCACCCACTCTCCACTGTGATAATCTTCCTCACCCACTCTCCACTATGATAATCTTCCTCACCCACTCTCCACTATGATAATCTTCCTCACCCACTCTCCACTATGATAATCTTCCTCACCCACTCTCCACTGTGATAATCTTCCTCACCCACTCTCCACTGTGATAATCTTCCTCACCCACTCTCCACTATGATAATCTTCCTCACCCACTCTCCACTATGATAATCTTCCTCACCCACTCTCCACTATGATAATCTTCCTCACCCACTCTCCACTATGATAATCTTCCTCACCCACTCTCCCTGTGATAATCTTCTCACCCACTCTCCACTGTGATAATCTTCCTCACCCACTCTCCACTGATAATCTTCCTCACCCACTCTCCACTATGATAATCTTCCTCACCCACTCTCCACTATGATAATCTTCCTCACCCACTCTCCACTATGATAATCTTCCTCACCCACTCTCCACTATGATAATCTTCCTCACCCACTCTCCACTGTGATAATCTTCCTCACCCACTCTCCACTGTGATAATCTTCCTCACCCACTCTCCACTATGATAATCTTCCTCACCCACTCTCCACACTCTCCTCTTCCTCACCCACTCTCCACTGTGATAATCTTCCTCACCCACTCTCCACTATGATAATCTTCCTCACCCACTCTCCACTATGATAATCTTCCTCACCCACTCTCCACTGTGATAATCTTCCTCACCCACTCTCCACTGTGATAATCTTCCTCACCCACTCTCCACTATGATAATCTTCCTCACCCACTCTCCACTATGATAATCTTCCTCACCCACTCTCCACTGTGATAATCTTCCTCACCCACTCTCCACTATGATAATCTTCCTCACCCACTCTCCACTATGATAATCTTCCTCACCCACTCTCCACTATGATAATCTTCCTCACCCACTCTCCACTATGATAATCTTCCTCACCCACTCTCCACTGTGATAATCTTCCTCACCCACTCTCCACTATGATAATCTTCCTCACTCTCCCATCTTCCTCACCCACTCTATGATAATCTTCCTCACCCACTCTCCACTATGATAATCTTCCTCACCCACTCTCCACTGTGATAATCTTCCTCACCCACTCTCCACTCTGATAATCTTCCTCACCCACTCTCCACTATGATAATCTTCCTCACCCACTCTCCACTATGATAATCTTCCTCACCCACTCTCCCACTGTGATAATCTTCCTCACCCACTCTCCACTGTGATAATCTTCCTCACCCACTCTCCACTATGATAATCTTCCTCACCCACTCTCCACGCTGATAATCTTCCTCACCCACTCTCCACTCTGATAATCTTCCTCACTCTCCCACTCTCCACTATGATAATCTTCCTCACCCACTCTCCACTATGATAATCTTCCTCACTCTCCCACTCTCCACTATGATAATCTTCCTCACCCACTCTCCACTATGATAATCTTCCTCACCCACTCTCCACTATGATAATCTTCCTCACCCACTCTCCACTGTGATAATCTTCCTCACCCACTCTCCACTATGATAATCTTCCTCACCCACTCTCCACTGTGATAATCTTCCTCACCCACTCTCCACTATGATAATCTTCCTCACCCACTCTCCACTATGATAATCTTCCTCACCCACTCTCCACTATGATAATCTTCCTCACCCACTCTCCACTGTGATAATCTTCCTCACCCACTCTCCACTATGATAATCTTCCTCACCCACTCTCCACCACTATGATAATCTTCCTCACCCACTCTCCATGATAATCTTCCTCACCCTATGATAACTCTCCACTCTCCACTGTGATAATCTTCCTCACCCACTCTCCACTATGATAATCTTCCTCACCCACTCTCCACTATGATAATCTTCCTCACCCACTCTCCACTATGATAATCTTCCTCACCCACTCTCCACTATGATAATCTTCCTCACCCACTCTCCACTATGATAATCTTCCTCACCCACTCTCCACTATGATAATCTTCCTCACCCACTCTCCACTATGATAATCTTCCTCACCCACTCTCCACTATGATAATCTTCCTCACCCACTCTCCTCTATGATAATCTTCCTCACCCACTCTCCACTGTGATAATCTTCCTCACCCACTCTCCACTATGATAATCTTCCTCACCCACTCTCCACTATGATAATCTTCCTCACCCACTCTCCACTATGATAATCTTCCTCACCCACTCTCCACTGTGATAATCTTCCTCACCCACTCTCCACTATGATAATCTTCCTCACCCACTCTCCACTGTGATAATCTTCCTCACCCACTCTGATAATCCTCCGCCCCCACTCTCCACTCTGATAATCTTCCTCACCCACTCTCCACTCTGATAATCTTCCTCACCCACTCTCCACTATGATAATCTTCCTCACCCACTCTCCACTATGATAATCTTCCTCACCCACTCTCCACTGATAATCTTCCTCACCCACTCTCCACTGTGATAATCTTCCTCACCCACTCTCCACTATGATAATCTTCCTCACCCACTCTCCACTGTGATAATCTTCCTCACCCACTCTCCACTATGATAATCTTCCTCACCCACTCTCCACTATGATAATCTTCCTCACCCACTCTCCACTATGATAATCTTCCTCACCCACTCTCCACTATGATAATCTTCCTCACCCACTCTCCACTGTGATAATCTTCCTCACCCACTCTCCACTATGATAATCTTCCTCACCCACTCTCCACTATGATAATCTTCCTCACCCACTCTCCACTATGATAATCTTCCTCACCCACTCTCCACTATGATAATCTTCCTCACCCACTCTCCACTATGATAATCTTCCTCACCCACTCTCCACTATGATAATCTTCCTCACCCACTCTCCACTATGATAATCTTCCTCACCCACTCTCCACTATGATAATCTTCCTCACCCACTCTCCACTATGATAATCTTCCTCACCCACTCTCCACTGTGATAATCTTCCTCACCCACTCTCCACTATGATAATCTTCCTCACCCACTCTCCACTATGATAATCTTCCTCACCCACTCTCCACTCCATGATAATCTTCCTCACCCACTCTCCACTGTGATAATCTTCCTCACCCACTCTCCACTATGATAATCTTCCTCACCCACTCTCCACTATGATAATCTTCTCACCCACTCCATGATAATCTTCCTCACCCACTCTCCACTATGATAATCTTCCTCACCCACTCTCCACTATGATAATCTTCCTCACCCACTCTCCACTGTGATAATCTTCCTCACCCACTCTCCACTGTGATAATCTTCCTCACCCACTCTCCACTATGATAATCTTCCTCACCCACTCTCCACTATGATAATCTTCCTCACCCACTCTCCACTATGATAATCTTCCTCACCCACTCTCCACTGTGATAATCTTCCTCACCCACTCTCCACTATGATAATCTTCCTCACCCACTCTCCACTATGATAATCTTCCTCACCCACTCTCCACTATGATAATCTTCCTCACCCACTCTCCACTGTGATAATCTTCCTCACCCACTCTCCACTGTGATAATCTTCCTCACCCACTCTCCACTATGATAATCTTCCTCACCCACTCTCCACTATGATAATCTTCCTCACCCACTCTCCACTGTGATAATCTTCCTCACCCACTCTCCACTATGATAATCTTCCTCACCCACTCTCCACTATGATAATCTTCCTCACCCACTCTCCACTGTGATAATCTTCCTCACCCACTCTCCAATATGATAATCTTCCTCACCCACTCTCCACTATGATAATCTTCCTCACCCACTCTCCACTATGATAATCTTCCTCACCCACTCTCCACTGTGATAATCTTCCTCACCCACTCTCCACTATGATAATCTTCCTCACCCACTCTCCACTATGATAATCTTCCTCACCCACTCTCCACTATGATAATCTTCCTCACCCACTCTCCACTATGATAATCTTCCTCACCCACTCTCCACTATGATAATCTTCCTCACCCACTCTCCTCTATGATAATCTTCCTCACCCACTCTCCACTATGATAATCTTCCTCACCCACTCTCCACTATGATAATCTTCCTCACCCACTCTCCACTGTGATAATCTTCCTCACCCACTCTCCACTATGATAATCTTCCTCACCCACTCTCCACTATGATAATCTTCCTCACCCACTCTCCACTATGATAATCTTCCTCACCCACTCTCCACTATGATAATCTTCCTCACCCACTCTCCACTATGATAATCTTCCTCACCCACTCTCCACTATGATAATCTTCCTCACCCACTCTCCACTATGATAATCTTCCTTACCCACTCTCCACTATGATAATCTTCCTCACCCACTCTCCACTATGATAATCTTCCTCACCCACTCTCCACTATGATAATCTTCCTCACCCACTCTCCACTATGATAATCTTCCTCACCCACTCTCCACTATGATAATCTTCCTCACCCACTCTCCACTGTGATAATCTTCCTCACCCACTCTCCACTATGATAATCTTCCTCACCCACTCTCCACTATGATAATCTTCCTCACCCACTCTCCACTGTGATAATCTTCCTCACCCACTCTCCACTATGATAATCTTCCTTACCCACTCTCCACTATGATAATCTTCCTCACCCACTCTCCACTGTGATAATCTTCCTCACCCACTCTCCACTATGATAATCTTCCTCACCCACTCTCCACTATGATAATCTTCCTCACCCACTCTCCACTGTGATAATCTTCCTCACCCACTCTCCACTATGATAATCTTCAAAAGATAATGAGTGAAACTATCACTGCTATAAAATGATTGATGGAACACAGAAAACCTTTCTGAAGAGCATCAACCTTCTTAAAACGAAGTGATAACTCAGTGTTCATTATACACCTTCATTATACACCATCATTATACACCATCATTATACACGGTCATTATACACCGTCATTATACACCATTATACACCGTCATTATACACCATCATTATACACCATCATTATACACCGTCATTATACACCGTCATTATACACCGTCATTATACACCGTCATTATACATCTGCTTGGAAGCATGAGATACTCAACCCAGTTTGTTTACGTTAATATATTTATTATCCACCCGATACCCATCTTGTGTCCGGTAGTCAAAAAAATTACAGAGGTACATAATGGGTCCAGGAACTGTACCACAGAGTTTTGATAGCTGAGTAAGTTACAGAGGTAATGAACCATTCACATGTCCACACAAGATCACAATTGAACTGAGTTATTAATGCAGTTATATGATTAATTTACAGTGGGTAAGGTCAGGGTATTTTTCCAGAATGGTCTGTAATGTATCACTGTAGATAAAATGCTTTGACATTCTTGAACATTTCTGAGTGAGTTGTCTCTGAATTTATTAATTTTATCGCACTCCAGTACATAATGACGCAAGGTGTGACAGTAGTCCATCTGGCAGAGTTTACATTTCGTTTGGTCTACATTTGGTGGTAGTGATTTAACCTGCCAAAGATACTTGTAACCCAGCCGGAGCCGGGCGGTAGTGACATCCAAGAGTCGGATTATCTTGTTAGATGCACCATAGACATGTGGCTCCTCCTGCATGATGCAATGATGATAGATAGGCTGACTGGTGTCAGTCTCGCTGAGTCTTAAGTTAAAAAAGTTCAGTTGAAGTTCTTTTCGTATTATTGTTCTCAAACTGCTAATTGACAATCCAACATTGTGTCAACCTTCGATACTTTACCAACTGCTGATAAAAAAATGTTTCAATAGTATCCCAAAACTTTAAAATTCCTATTAATTCGGTAAGTACCAGGAGGATGTCAAAAAGTATCCTGTCAGGTAAGGACCACAATTCTTTGTCTATAACTTACACCGCCCAGATAATGCAATGGAGGTACCATTCAGACGAAGAATTTCATTTTTCTTTACCTCTCAGTACATTTCGATTTGGCAATTTTATCATAACATTCTGTGGCTCAAAGATTTACAAAGAAGGAGGTAGATAGCTTAAAATTTACGTCACTGAAGGACAAATTTGCATGTCTGGTGGCATACATGATACGCAGCGACTAAACTTATAGATCCACGGATATCCCGACTCAAGGGCAACAAGAATCCACAATCAGATGACACATAAAAGAAGGGAAGACAGTTCTGGCAGAAGATCAGTTAGCAGGATGACTGGAAAAAAGCATTATTGGTGTCGACAAGTCTAACACTTCTTTTGTGCTCCTTAAGTCTGTCAGAAACAAAGCGGCCAGTTTCTCTCAAAGTATTGGAGACGACAAGAGGAGCAGGAAATGGAGTAGACTCTGGAAGCATCAGTATCAGGAGGAGAGGTACGACCTAGATTACCACTTTCTGCAACCACCTCCCTGCCACTACCTCCCTGCTACCACCTTCCTTCTACCACCTTCCTGCTACCATTTCCCTTCCACGTCTCCCTCCCACCTCCTCCCTACAACCACCTCATGCAATCCATGTTACCATCTTCATGCTACCACCTCCCTGCCACATCTCCCTGTCACCATTTCCCTGCTACGAACCCCTGCATCCATCTCTCTACCACGCTTCCTTGCCACCATCTTGCCACCACCCCGTTGCCTCTGCCTCCCTCTTCAGCCTTCCCCTCCCTGCTTCCTTTCCATCAACTCCCTGTTGCCATATCTGAGCCTACTCTTCCACTACCTCTGCCTGGCCTACGACTCATGGGAAATTAATTTGGGTTGCTGTTCAATAGAGTTTGAAGGCGACTTTTCAGATTATTCCCGGTGAGTTGATTACCGTGATAACTCAAGAAAGCCACGCAGTGTAGCTTGCTTCGGTTGTGCAGTTTTCATCCTCTGTCCAAGATAATGGCTCAAAATAATCAACTTATTCTTGGGTGTATTAGCCTCGCCCGGGGTTTGATCCACTGTCCTTCCGTTTTTTAACTGATCGCTGTACTACTAGTCTCACGAACAGGTTTTGTACTTAGTAACTATTTCTGTTTAATTCACAGCATAACGCTTGAACGTATAGCGTTACTTGGTAACCTCGGTACTGATTCATCAGCTTCCGCAGCGAGTGTGTAGCATCTGGAGTCACAGCGGCGCTCCTGCCATCACACCGGCAGGCAGCTGGAGTGGTTCCTGGTGTATGAAGTTAAAAGTTCATATCTTATATTTATTTTTTTTAACTTGGTGAACGTGTAAACCAGCTGGAGGACTGGGATGGTTGTTGTTCATAATGAAACAGTAATCTCACCTGACCCGGGTCTTGGTCAGATTAAGACCTGCTGGTATTCTGGTTCCAGTGAAGAGTTATTGTATCACTAACACGTGCCACAAGAGACAGTCTCCTATTTCACTTGAAGAAAATAAGTCTTCCTACCTTTACCACCATTTCCTCTGTGAGTACAATTCTCCGCCTTGAGTTACCCACTCATTGCTCTGCTGACCTTGCTACTGGCAGGTCGCAGCTGCTCCCCTCAAGAAGTATCCCTTCGATCCCCGTCGGGGAGGGGAATTTTTTGCCTACAAACCGTCTCTTATACTCTTTCACTGTGCTCTCGCATCGTATAAAGATTAAACCAGCCAGGGAAGTTATAAATGATTCCACCAAACTAGCTCTTGCCGCCACTAAGGACCTGCTTGCAGGTCAAGTTTACAAATATCCATTCTTTGAAGAATTTCACTATAGTCTGTACTGACGATAATGAAGCATCCAAAGTCATGGACGACACCGTAATGAAGATGATGATGATGATGACCCACAGCTTGAGTTTTTGGTCTTCAGACCGAGGCCTTCCTCTGGAAGACACTCAGAGATCGACAGTTCAACATATCTCCTTCTTTCTTGATGGCGAAACGTTCTGTCTTTGTAAAACGGCTGGACAAGACTGTCACATCCTTATAAAATGCTGTCCGGAAGACCTCTATCAAGGAACAAAACACTTGGGCCTCGGTAGACACCAACAGAACTCCTAACGCCTCTTCAGTGATCAAAACCACATTTTCAAACATCGCTATGGCTACCCAAGCGCTCTCTGACGTACTAGCCATGTCATCCACGCCATACAGAGCCAGAACGCTTCACTCATGTCTCACCCTGCTGGAACTGTTACTCATACAATCACTCGACAAGTGGCTGTCCCATTAAAAAAAGAAATTCTGTTCCAGCTGTGGAAAAGAAGGTCAAGATAACAAAGGCTGCACCACCACCAGCGCCACTCCAACATGCTTAAATTACAAGGGTACTCACTATGCCCTTGCAGCCAAGTGTCCACTAAGTAAAGAAGTGCTAAGAAAATCAAAGAAGCTAAGAAAAGCCCCAAATCGCCGACATACGCCATCATCACAAAACTCCAGTTTGACACCACTAGAATTCTTCAAGTCACACAACAGCCCTCTCTACCCAGCAACTCTCTCTCTCTCCACTTCCGGACGCAGCTCTCTCCAAGGTGCTGTATTGCATTGTGTATGCATACCTTGCCAATACAGCTAACTCCGGCACATTCAACACGGCAATTAACGAACTATTCTGTCTAAACAATATGCCTGCCTTCAACTTTCCTGACTCCCCACCATCGCCTGACTTCCTCAAGATCATTCCAAACATTGTGACCAAGACGTCAAGTACTGTGAAGGCTTACTCAGCCCTGTAACAACTTCAGTCAGTATTACCAAGGCTGGCTCCTCCTCAGGAAAATTAATGTATAGAAAAAGAAATAATAATTCACAAGGATAAACACTTTATTATTTAGTAATGCAAAGATAAAACATTGAAACATGAAGGTGTATCCTACTTGAAAGAAAAATGAAAAATGAAATAGAAAAATGACATTTCAATTCAACGCTAATATGTACAGTTATACTGGGGTGTCTGGTGGAGGTTGACACCGTCTTGTAGAAATTGTAGCCGTTGCTGATGATGGTGGGGGGGTCACAGGTGTTGAGTGACAACCCATCAACTAGTTCTTCACAGAGTCTATAGCCTTGAATAGTCTGTCCAGATGATAGGAACGCAGGTTCTTCACCACTGCAAAGATGAGGGGTAGTGTCTTGCGGTTGACTACAATTAATCAGGTAGGTAGATCAAAAAGTGACGTCTCAGGACTTCAGTCCGTCTCCTTCAACACGTTTCTTTGGTTGGCAGATGACCCGAGCTGTCATTCCAAGCTAGAAAGAGACAAAGGTTACCCACTGCTTAGGAAATCACTCTCCATGATAAGTACAGTACTTAAAAGAAATGGTAATTATCTAAAAGTATAACATGGAACTTAACACTGAAAGGACTAAGTTTATTATTGGTCAAAAGTGAAGCTTTCAACCAATATATCCACTAGAATAGGAGCAGAGGTTTTTATTTACAGTTGTGGTGGGAGCTGCGAGTCAAGTGATTACTGTTTGGTCCCAGCCCCACACGTCACCTTACGGGGTGGAGAAAAGGGGGGGGGGATAGCGGGAGCTAGACTGACCCTACCTTAACAAGCAGCCGGCAATCAAACTATCGTCACCATATACTCGCTACTCCTATCTGTTGAACTTTTCCCTCACATGTGCAGAACCCACCCCTGACTCTACCCAAGAAAATACTCCAAAGTCACCCCCAACAACCATTACCATCTCTCAACAACCTCCGACAGCAAAGTTGACCACTAATATTCCAGACTCCCAGCCTCCTCTCGACACAATCACAGATGAAACGAATGTACCAGAATATTCTCACGAGTGTGAAGACGACAACGACGACGACGAAGAAGATAAAGACACTCGCTGCATTGACAGTATTTACAACGACAACCAATGCTCCTACACTACCTCTGCATACAACACAGAAATGTTCAGCAAAGAACTATGCTCCCACTTGAAGGATGGAAAGGTAAAATACACTTGCAAACCTCCACACAAAATCCTAATAGAACTGTACTTCAAGAACTAGCGCCTTACACTGATAATCGCAGTCATACAATTAACCTATTCCGTCTATCCAAAACAGACTTCAAAAGATAAAGAAATGGCACACCTACTAATGAATTTTAGTTAATCACTCAAAATATCTACTTCCAAGGATTAACATTCCCAACGCCACGCGACCTGAGTCCCCTCACCTAACGCCTAGCTACTCAAGATAAACATCACCTACTGCAGTCACATGTCAGCCGGCTAGGACTCTGCCTCCCTGCTTTTCCAAATTGGCCGTACAACGCCATGCTGCTGGGTCTAGCCCCGGCTCTTCCTCTACAACTGAAGTCATTCCAGGACTAGTCTTCGTCTGTCCCCACTTCCCTCACCCACTTGTTGAGTCTTACCTGTGAGTCTTCTGCTGCTGCTGCTGCTGAGTTACGGTGATTCTCACGAAATGTTAACTCCAACTTTCCTGAAGGAAACCCTTTAATTAAGCTCTCATACTTACTGAACCCATAGTGAAATCTTTGATGATAATTTGTGTGACTTTGTCAATGGTCCAAGTCGGACCGAAACGTCGTCGTAAGCTTCTCTCTTTTATGTGCGGGTTATTTGTGTATCGTTCCAGTCACGGTATTGTGCCTTTTTTGTTATTTGATGATAATTTTTATTCCTGAGTTTTTTGAGTGTCCTCAGTTCATTTCGCCTGATAGTAAAATAGGGCTGAGGCCTCATTAGTTTATTTATGTATTATAGATATGACATACTAGCAAACGAGTGATGAAAGATGCAAAATAACCACAGAGGGGTTTGAATGATAGCTCTAGGCCTTTCGCTCTAAAGAGAGAGAGCTAAATAGGTTTAACTGAGTCCACATCTACATCATGAAATTGGGTGGTGAAATTAGCCATTTGCGCTTCCGAAATTCCGGACATAAGTGAACGTGGGTTTTTAAGATGATCCAAATTAGCCAATCTTTTTGAAAGGCGTCAGGCTCGTCGTTAGTCTCTAGGAACAGCTGACATGATCATTCTCAAGGCGTGAGGCGGTTTAATTATTTTTTTAATCTGATTGATGTGGTGGACTCCACCCTTCACCTGTTTATCAAGAGGAACTGCCACGTGATTAACAGTAGATTCTTTCTGTATCTCCTGCACAGGGCCAGTGAACCAGTCACAGATTCTTGAACCACAACTTTCTTTCCTGTGTCAAATGAACGGGGGTTTAAATGCCTTGTTATTCGTCTGTTTCATGTTGAATTTGGCTTTCTTAAGGCTATATCCTTAGACATTTAACGTCTTAAGTGCAGTATTGCCTTGAAATCGTGTGGGGTATTTCCCTTGGTGTCATCTCCCAGCCAGACTACTCTAAATACTTGTATAGGTCACCTTACATTATGGATTATCAACTGTCTTCATTGTCATCAAAGTTTGGTGGAACTTATCCAGTTCCTTAAGACTGAGTGTGATACTGAAAAAGGATTGTTTAATGCCTAATTGGTTTAAAACCTCACAAAAAACTTTGGCATTAAAATTAGAACCTTGGTTATTTTTGGAGAGTCCAGGGGATTCCCATTTGAGATATAAATCTAATAAGGGTTTTCAAAATTACTTTGGTATTAAGATTATACGTAGTCGCTGCCTCAGTATACATGATGGTTTGATCAAAGAGACGGAATTCATGCCAGTTGTCTCATTTGGCCTTAGGTTCTCCATCAGCTGTACTAGCTGATGGAGAACCATCAGCTGGTACGGGTTATAGAGGCTCAGATTTAATGTAGTGCCTAGGTTTTTCCCACCTACTGGCTTTCACGGGGCTCGATATATCTCCGGACGTATTGTTGTAAACCTGGCCTTCAAAATGGTTAGTAATTCTATAAAAGGTTTCAGTAATACCGAAATGTCCCCCATAGATGAATTATAAGCTGTACGGGTCCTAAACTTTCTTGGAATGACTAACCTGTCAGACGTGGATCTTCCCATTAGCTCATTACAAGTGGGCGTTTTTCTCATGAGAAAAGTGATTTTTAAATAGTAACAATTGGAGATAGATCCAGCTTCTTTTTTTTAGAGACCACCGACTTTGGGTATCTTTATTGTTGATTGAAGAGTTTCGCCTACACAGTAGGCTTCTTCAGTCAAATACAGAGGGCAGAGGGAAATAAACTGGAGGCAGCACGCGTAACAGCGAAGTAAAGATGATGTAATCGGTCCATCAGCCTATGGAGAAATAGTTTTTGAGGTGGTCAGTCCCTCAGCCTGAAAAAGTGTTCACCTCCATAGTCTGGAAAAGTGTGAAGCTGAAGCATAAAAATGGAGTCTGAAATTCTGCCGAAGGTGAGTCGCTTCAATTAACATTGAAGATGACCAACTGTTGTACACGTGTCTGACTTTTCAACTTGTCGGCATTATATAACATTTTCATCAGATTTTAAGGCAGATAAGAGATAAGGATTCCGGTGTCCCTCTTCTCTGAAGACTGTTTCAACATGCGTGAAAGCGAGAGCGTCTGGCAGTCCTGCCAACCCAGGACTAGGGAGGCTTGATCAAGGAACTTTCACTAGATTTATGAGGCCTTGTCCAGCTGCCATCGTAAAACAACCTGTCGAATCCAAGGTCTGCTTCTCCCAAGGTAAGGTCAATATTTTCACCAGGTTTTCTCTTAGACATTGCCAGCGTTACAGCGAAAACTGAAACTGCTTCGGGTGCAGAGTTCCTAGGATTTAATACAGGAACAAGTCAGTCTGAAAGACAGTACGTCATTTTAAATTAACAATGGTGCGTCTTTCATGGAAAATTCTCCTTTCACTCCAGTAAGTTACCCAGGAAAGTATTTGCAGCTTAAAAATATTCTATGAAGGGGGATACCAATAACTGCTCTGTCAAAGAGCAGTCATTGGATGTGGGATGTACTCCATCTCAGTATCTCTTGAGACCTTTACTTGCGCAGGATGATCAGACTCCCGTATTGACACATGGCTTTCACTACAGATTAGCGTCATGTATGCTTCTACTTCGTCCTAGGAATCAAAGGAAATGTTAACCATAGGTTTGTAAGTAGTTGACTTAACCGACTTAGCACCTATGGAAGACTGTGTTTGGAGTTTGAAATAGTCTGAGATAAGATAGCCGGACATACGGCTGTATCACACCATATAGGCTTTGAAATTTTTTCTCTACAAGTACCTCTCTGGTCTTTAGACGTGTGTCGTGGTTCACTCACATGCACAGCTCTTCCCCATTGTCCTTTATCACCGCAGTGCTGTTGAAAATAGATTTTGAAGGCCGTCTCACTCAAATACTGACTCGCCTCGTATGTGTCTGCCAGTTTTGCTGCTTCCAGAACTGAAGTTAACGTGTGATCTTGAAAAAAAAAAAGCGACTTCGGGAAGTTATCGACTAGAATTAAATGCTCCAGGTCACTAAAATTTGAAACACCTGCCGATTTGCACCAATTTGTTAAGATTTTGGACTAGAACCTGTCAAAAATCTGTATTTATCAAGAATGCCTTGATATTCGATAAACACAGTAGTCTTCAAAACGCTGTAATTAGAAAAGTCTTCATCACCTGGGCTAGAAGTGAATTCCTGAGCTTCACTATACGACACCTGTGAATAAGTGCTGCCCAGTGCTGGACTGCCCATTGCAGAGCTCAAGTCTGATTTTTGAAACATTAAAAAAATTGCTTATTCTCTGACTCAGAAAAGCAAGATACAGAAGTTATTTGAAGGTAATGAAACTGGAACACCTTCTAGGCTGAAGGACTGATTTGTAATGTGGGGGTTCTAGGAGATAAAGGGGGTGTAGTAATACACTTGGGTATGGCTGGTAACACTTGTATTTGCAAAATTGTGAGGGGAAGCCCATCCTAGACTTGTTCTTGCCTGCGGGTCTATCCGGGAACTGAAAGAGAGGCAGTGTGACTGACGCTCACATGTGGCATCACGTGACGTCACATGCTAGCCCATAGGCCTAGCAAGGGATTGTCTATATAAAATAAATAGATGGTACTAACTACGATACTTAGATATGCTACACAAACATATTCAGTAGCTATGCTGACAGCTTGGTCATATTACGTATGGCGTCTCGACATACCATACTCTACAGGCTGAATAGGCAGGTGGCTCTGAGCTGATTCTATCCAATAGCAAAGACATATATAACTTAGAACTAATCACAGAAATGGTAATGGGATATACTCAATTGAGTGAATAACATTGGAATGGATATTACTGTAACGGCTGGTAAATGTAATGCATTATGAATTATAGTAACAAATCACAGTTTAATAAGAAAAATAGAAGTGATCGATTGATCTGTATTTATGTACTCTACGGATTCTGAGGAAGAATATATATTTTCAAAGAGGAAAGTATTTAACAGAAAAGGCAGACCTGGCACACACAGGTCATTACTGCTAAATCTCAGAATTCAGAGGGAACGTGAACACACAATTTTTTTTTTAAATTGATCAGCTGTTAATAAAACACACAGTGTTTTATTATTAGCTGATCAACCTGATTATCTAACTATACAGTTATGTACATTTAAACCCAACTCTGGGAGGGTTATCAGAATGGTTATCATCTCTGGGAGGACCGCAATCTTTTGCAATGGTTAACACATGCCTTGAATGAGGGAGATCTGAGTGAGTATCTACAAAAGATACTTGGGGGTTTCTCATTACTTGTTGTGTATGCAAGGAATAACGACATTCAGTTTGATCGTCTGATGGAGAGTTAGAGGTAGAGGGTACAGAGTCAGGAGGATTGTCAGCATCTGTCACATTAGTCTGGGTAGAAATATCATCAACATTGCATACTAACTTCATATGATCTAAATGTGATTCTTTATACTGACCCGCACTAATTTCCCTAACTTTATACTTATTGCCATTGATATTTTCAACTACTTGATAAGGACCAACAAGCTTTTGATCGAGCTTAGGCATTGCAGATGTTTTGTTGAAATTAGTCAGCATTACTCTCGAACCCACTTAAATCTTGGTCGGCTTAGCACGACTATTAGTGACTCGCAAATTCTGCTGTTAATTTACGAAGTGTTTCTCGGACTCTTCTGAAAACACCTTGAGTTAAACTGGTACAAGTTGCTATGAAATCATCAGGGTTATAATTTAGTTTCGACGCGTAATATAACGACTCATAAGGCAAACGCTTATCTACACCATACAATGCATAATGTGGAGTGTCAACTATCGATGCATTGTAAGCAGAATTTATAGCACACTGAACGTCAGGTATGACTTCATCCCAAGTTTCACTATTGGGGTTGATAGTGACTCTCAAGACATCAAGAACTTTCTTGTTGGTTTGTTCTGCCAAACATTACTCGCATGTTGATGAGGAACAGTGGTTGACTTAGAGATTTTGTACAAGGTGCACAAATTTTCAAGAATCTCATTACAGAATGCACCTCCATTATCTGTTATTAGGGTCTTAGGAGTCGTATGCCTACAGATGATGCTTTCTTTAAATGCTTTGGCTACAGTTTCGGCAGTCTTATCTGCAATAGGTACTAACTCACAATATCTGGTGAAATGATCTACCATAACATACAGATGCTTGTTGCCTTAGAGGGAACATTGGAAATTATTTAATAGATCTATGGCAACTCTTTCCCATGGTTCATAAGTGGTGGGATACACATGGATAGGATTTGGACAATTGACATTTCCTTTATGTTGCATACAGGCACTACATTTCTTAACATACTCGGAAATATCAGTTGTTATACATGGCCAAAAGTATTTCATTCTGGCTTGTTTCACAAACGATCCATACCAGGGTGTGCAACACCTGGTGCATCGTGAACTAGCTGTAGAGCTACGTTCACTAGTGACTGTGGAATTACTAACTGGTGGCTTCACAGTCAGGATAAGATCTTCCTGGAGCAGGAAGCGGATCACACCAGACCACAAGGGATCTGTTCCTTACCTCTTCAGCACTAAATGGAGGGTGTGCAGTTACTATACTAACATGTCGCGAAAGAGCATCTGCGACTACATTGGATCTGGCAGGCAAGTGTTCAGAGGTTGGGTTGAACTCTTGGATAGTCAAGGACCATCTGGCTAATCTTGCAGTGGGTTGTTTGCTCTGGAACAAGGAAATCAGTGCGGCATGATCTGTCAAGACGTGGGCAGGGTACTAGTATATGATGTCTCTGAAGTGCTTCAAAGACCACACTATTGCCAAAGCCTCTTGCCAGGTTAATGTATAATTACATTCAGCCTTTGTAAGAACTCGGCTAGCAAATACAACTGGGTTGTACTTGCTATCAGTCTTCTGAGCTAGTACGGCACCTATGCCAATTGAACTAGCATCAATTGTCAGATAGAAGGGTTTAGCAAAATCTGGAAATTTCAAGATTGGAGCAGAAGGTAACTTTTCTTTTAGTGTTTGGAATGCTCTTTCTTGATGGAAGGTCCAAACAAAAGGAGCATCTTTCTTAAGCAACTTAGAGGTGCTGCTATGGAAGAAAAATTGGCCATGAAGGATCTATAAAAACCTACTAAGCCCACACAGGATCTTATGGCATCAGCAGTTTTGGGAGATGGAAAATTAGACACAGCCTTAGCTCTACTTGAACCAGTCATAACCCCTCTAGGAGTGACTACGTAACCAAGAAACTTGATCTCCGATCTGAAAAATTGGCACTGTGACAGTTTGATCTTTAAATTGGCTTCCTCAAGCTTACTCAGCACCATATCCAGTCTTTCCAAATGCTTGTCCACGTCCTCGGACATGATGATTACGTCATCTAGGTATACCATAAGTGCGTTGCCTATGAGACCTCTAAAGATGTTGGTCATTAGCCTCGAGAATGTGATAGGAGAAGATCGTAATCCGAATGGCATATGGAGGAAGTGGTAATGTCTAGTTGGAGTGGAAAATGTTGTTAGTTCTTGGCTTTCCTTATGGAGAGGGACTTGCCAGAACCCCTGTAACAAGTCTAGGGTCGAAAAACTTTGTTATCGCCAATATTACATAAAAGGTCAGCAAGCACAGGAAGTGAAAAGCGATCTGGAATTGTTTTCACATCTAACTTCCTAAAATCAATCACTGGGCGCAAAGTACCATCCTTCTTAGGTACCAGGATAGAATCAAGGGTGCATTCCAGGGTGAATTACTAGGTGCAATAACTCCATCATGGAACATCTGACTGATCAACTCGTCTGCAACAGCAACTTGTGAATGAGGCATTCTGTATACAGGTATATAAATGGGTCTGGTACCAGGTTCCAGTGGGATAAGATGGGATAATAAGTTCATTAAACCTATCTTTTCACCTGGTAAGGCAATGGTATTATTATGGTTATTCAACAGCGTCAACAAACGCTTGACCTCGTCTGGGAAGTCAGTGGGAGCTAAGTCTTTCTCCCTTACTGGTGGAATGGATTGATCCAGGGAAGTGGATGAACTCTCCCCTGTTGAAATAGCACCTACTCACTGGTCAAGTGACAAGTCATCCTCTACTTGAACAGGGTAAGGACAGTGAACAAGGTTAACAATATTGGTGTTCGCTCAGAGACGAACACTGTGACCAGAATTGTTAGCCAGGAAGAAGTGGATCTTACCATCTCTTACAACATGTAAGGATGGCTCAACAAATAAACCCTTTACTTTACAAGAGTCACTGTCATCTAGGACGGTGTCACCATCTGGAATGTAAGGAACAACAACAGACACTCAAGTGAGGGCACTAGCCGTGACAGAAACGTCTTTCCGAAGACAGCATGTGACATCAACAAGAGATGTCATTACTAGTTCCAAGTAATCATTTTCCGACACGGCGTCACCTGTGGAGGAACTACTACTTGAACTAGCAGACACTGCAGGAATAGACTGAGCACTCAAGGTAGTCTGAGCGTCCTCGGACACCTGAGGGAACTGAACACTATTTTGCATGTCTGAAGTTGTAGATGCAGCACAGATGAGAATGACAGTGCCTGATCGCTTGGGTACGCTGCTGGAAAATGCACTGGCCTGGAAGGACTCAACTCGAACTTCGTACTCTGTGGCATTATGGCAGATCTCGGATCCAAGCTGATAACCCCAAAATGGTACAATCAAATCATCAATTTGGGCATGCCATCGGTAAGGGTTGAGCACAATACATAAGTCTCTCATGGAAGCAAAACCTAGTAGATCACCAGGGAAACTAATCGGTGAACAACGAGGAAGGAAGCAGTTAAGTCTCGACCTTGGATAGAAAAGGTGAGGGAAGTTTGACTTCAGACACAGGTGGGAACCAGCTACTCCACTAGGAAGGTTACAGTAATTGGTTCTACAAGGAGAACATGTCCGCTTATCCTTAAACAAACTAGACCTGATGATATTAACTTGTGCACCAGAGTCCATGAACACATGAATGGGCTCCCGATGAACAGAGGCTTGCACTAAAGGACCTATCGTAGCATTGGAGGTAATGTGCAAACAAAAGGGAGAGTCATCCTCAGAGAAGGTTTGTTACACGTCATCCCCAAAATTATCATCATCAGAGATGTGTGAAGCAACATCATCAACAAGATTGTCATTCTCGAGACTACTTAAGACATCAAAGGGATTATGAACAGGGACGGCGTGCTCATTATCACCTACCATCACCACTGGACGGGTTGACTGGGGCGCTCGAATGAGCCTGGTTCCGGTTAGTTTGAGAACCACGACCTCTGTTTCCTCTCCCGGTTCTGTGGTTGAGACGGCCATGGAAAGATCTAGAGTACTGAAGGTTGTAAAGAGCACTGCACTCAGATGTGTCATGTCCATGTATTCTTTGATAAGTACAGTATGGCAGATCGGACTGGTACTCAACATCATTACGACACCTCTTAGGGTGGCTATCAGGACAATTTATGGCAATATGGCCACGGTAAACATAATTATAGCAAGTTCTCTGACTGTGGTTATTGAATGTACTATGAACACTACGGGGATGATGACTCGTGACACTAGCCTTGGACGATGGCCATGATTTCGATCGGGAGTTTTGGCCGTGGCACAAACAAGAGGTGGTACAGGATTGGTCATAGCAGATGGTGTAGGCCTTCGGTAGGGGAAGGTTCCCTCGGGACATAAGTCACGCACGTGGATAAGGGCTGCAAGTGGTTCCATTTTGGCAGTTAGAGGACTAGAGTTGTACACATACATGGAAGCAGGCAGCATTAACTGTTTAATAGATCCAAAAGCCGCTAACTTGGCAATTGCCTAAAGATATTGTTTATCGTCACTAAGGACAATGTATGGATCAGTCATGGGGTAAGACAGTTACGTATTAACTTCTCTTACTCTGCCCACATCCTGAAACCCCGAAATTCATTCATCTGGATCAGGTTAGAGACATTCAAAGTGGCTGGAGAAGGATGGCTTGGAACTGGGAGCACAAAGTGATGGTGAAGGCTGATGTGGCTTGCTTGAGTACTGCTGGTAGTCAGCTAGGTTAGCAGGCTTGCTGGTTGGCTTAACTAAGCCTTCTTCACCCAGACGAAAATGGTTTGAGACCTTGTAACAATGAGCACAGCAGGTTGGGAAGCTGGCTTAGCAGGCAAGGCTGGATGGCATAGAGCTTCTCCCCCCACAGACTGGATTGGCTTAATTTGCAAACCCGGGTCAACCCTTCGGAAGTAATGCAAATAAGCAGATAAGACACAAAGACTGACCAGAAAGTAGTGCAGTGAGGCTGTTGGGTGCTTGCTCGGGGTAGCTGGCTGGCTAGGCTGCCATGCAGTCAACACACAATGTCCGTCTGCTGGTAGAAGTTAATCTCCTTACATATGAGTAAATATCAAATTTACACGACCACTGCTCTCACCATTTGTAACGTGGGGGTTCTTGGGTATAGCTGGTAACACTTGTATTTGCAGAGTTGTGAGGGGAAGCCCAGCCTAACCTTGTTCTTGCCTGTGGGTCTATCCGGGAACTGAGGGAGAGGCAGGGTGACTGACGCTCACATGTGGCATCACATGACGTCACATGCTAGCCTCTAGGCCTAGCAAGGGATCGTCTATATAAAATATATAGATGGTACTAACTACGATACTCATGCTACACAAACATATTCAGTACTATGCTGACAGATTACCTTGTCTACTGCTCTCTGCAGTTTCAAGATCTTTAAATAACCTCTGTACTGAACTGATAAAGCCACTGGCTGGCAAAACGTCTGCATAATAAAGATACCCAGGTGTATACTATTACCCAGTATTGTATACTATTACTGCTACTATACTGATTTTTGCACATTTAAATATTCATCACAGGTACGACGATATTGTCTCCACTCCATCTCTGTCATATTCTTCCTTAACAAAAGCAGGCTGTTCCCTCGTCTGCTCATGCATAAGTTTCGCCAATTTGATTACAATCGAAGCAGAGTGATCCTTGGCTAAACTTCGTACACTGGCGGATTACCAGGTTCAGGAGTATGATTAGTACCATCACGCGCAAGGTAATGTAGTCAGAAGTGGATACTAACAGACACAACTGATGGAGAAATAATGTTGGATGAATCACTTAGCTTGTTACGAATTAGCTCACGAATCTGTGCAGCAGTTTAAAGTACGACGGTATTCAGTGCTAACAGAATGAACAATTCGCCAGCAGAGCTCCAGACAGTCTAGGCAAGAATTGCAAACTATATGTCATTAACGTAAGTTCTTACTAAACACGCAGATGGTGTTACTCAGAAAGCACTAAACATAATAGTCGCTGCTCTGTAATAACATGCTCAATGCTCAGCAGGAGTAACACATTATAACAGCAAGAAAAGCGTAATTCAACTTAGTAAAATAGCAAAATTGACCTCAGACAAGCTCCCATATTACGAACACAGGTGTACTAAGAAAGGGCTCGTAGTACCTGGCCACAAAGCAAGTCCCCCCGGTTAAAAACATCCTCGAAAATAAAGAAAAAGGGAAACACAAGGGTTAGTGTTTGAATATTCGTACACTCCCTCCACCAATATTTACAATATATTCAAAGTACAATAAGGCAGCAAGATGTTAATTAGTAAGAGAGCAACTGGTTCTTCACCTCATGCAAAGTGGATCAGTATGTGTGTACTCGGCAAGCTAGTGAGTCTAACTTCAACCAGGGTAATAAATATGAGAGTTTGGCTACAGTCAAGCTTTCACTCCATTAGTTAAGAAATAAATCTGACAGTAAATAAGAGTGGCCGAGGGTCTAAGGCAGCCATGTCAACCCAACTACCAATTTGGTTCTTACATGAAAAATGCAGGATTCACTTGTGTGATGAATCAGCTGTAACATACGCAGCACAAGCAACGTAAATAGTTCATCGACACCATGCCTAGCCTTCTAGGGTAGGGTAGGTACCTGAGCCAGAGCTTGCAGCTCACAAGACTGTCATTCCCATTAGCCCCCTTGGGGCGGGGATGGCAGACCAGAGGCCTAGCTTGTGGCTAGGCCTGGGGACAGTTGGTCCCAAAGATGAGGAGATACTTGTGCCTCCTCCCATAAAAGACTTAGGTCTCAGACACTCCCTAAAGAGGGAGCCAAGGCCGGACCACCACTTGGAAAAGGCCCGGGCCGGGAGAATACCGACGAATCTTTAATAATAAAGTAAATAGTTACACAAACAAGGTTGCTGATAACTCAAAATTAAGCACATAAATTCTGAGAGCAGCAGAATGCTTAAAGAAAATTTAGGGAAGACCTGGTTCTATATCAACACATGATAGTCTCTGGGGCTGTGGGATGAGACAGTAGTCACAGATGGTGCTGCTGATGCTGTGAGAAGGAGCTCGGCAGACGGTGCTAAAGAAAAAAATAATGTAAGTTCTTGCCAGAACTCGTATATTATTTTACTTCTTTAAAATACAAGCAAGATCTAACCCCGGCAAATTGTACACAACGTTATGGCAGATGTGTTGTGAATTACACCCGGTAGTGTCAGACATGTGACATGCATAGCCAGTCATCAGTCAGTCATGTGACACACCTGGCCAGTCATCAGTCAGTCATGTGACACACCTGGCCAGTCACCAGTCAGTCATGTGACACACCTGGCCAGTCACAGTTGACATAAACATTTACACATCCATTTCCAAACTGACTGATCAGGAATAATTTCTTCTAGTAGTGAATCATATCAATTCACGTTTTACATAATAATTTTTTTTATTATATTTTATTTAAAACCAAAACAGCATTACTTATATAAACAAACATAAAAGAAAACATCTAAGATCACAAAACCTGAAACTCATTACTGTTACAATAAATCCCTATACTAAATCCGACACAAAAAGAATGCGTCTTAACACTCGCTAGATATGTCTGTGTGCCACACAACAACAACCTGCTTGTACACCATCACAGTGAAAACAAAACCAGATCAATATACATGTTATAAATCAAACAGTTCTTGTAATTTTAACTCATTACTAATTTACAACAACCTTTTGTAATCTAGCCAAAAGCTTACAAGAAACTACACTTAACAGCAACACAATACCAGCTTTATAACCTATTATCTAAACGTGAAATGAAAACAAACCATCGTATATAAAGGTTTTACATAATGCTTAGCATATGACAAAAACTTATAACAAAAAAAATGCCTATACAGAAAGGAAAAAGTTACAAAAATACATGAAACAGATGCGCAGATCTGCATGATACAAAGCAGTATAAGATATATCACAAAACTACCACACTATCATATATCATACATACAAACCAAAAATAAATAACACGCCATGACTTGGAAAAAAAAAAGAAATTACTCAAGAATTGTGTCAATAAGACCAAAATATACGTCCAAAAATACATTAACAAAAACTTTCGATTACACCTAACATTCATGAAATAACGTCTAACGTTCATATCGAGCCCATGAGCTCCACATCCACACGTGGCATGAAAACCTCAAAGATGATGCATACAGTATCCATGAATACCTGGACACCAGTCCATACCCACAATTCACTACACTGACCCCCTCCCCGGGAGACGAGCCCGCTGTAACCCCCTTACCAAACGCGCACACACATTATTACTCACAGATTCACAAGAATTTCTGGCATTAGCATACTATATCCTTCAGAGAAAACCAGATCCCATCTCGTTCCATACAATTCTCTGTTTCGACACATTGTTCGATAAAACGTTAACGCAAAAACCCGCCTGCGCACCTCACTGTCCCCCCTCCCCCTCATCACCCACGATATATATATATATAATCCACCATGATGTAATCTAATGCTCTTATGACACCCTCATCTTGCCCTCCAATATCTAGGCTTAAAGCTCTCAGAGCCGACACCCCACGGTTTCCCACCCTCTGTATCACCCTACTCAACCAGCATCTAACCATTTCTAACCCTTCACAAAAATAAACTACATGAAACGCAGTCTCCTCCCCTCCACAGATACCACACTCCCCACCCTTTACAACCTTTCTGTTTCGTAGTATCGTTCCAGACGGAAGGATACCATGCAGAAAACAAAACATCACCTCACGCGCCCTAGGGTTTAACTTCATCTTACTTCACGTATACATGGGGAACAAGCCCTCAACTGGGACAACGCACCTACCTACAAGCAACCTACACAAAACCCTTATTCGAACATTTTTCAGTTCCTTAACCAACATCATGGCCCTCCAAACGATTTTGCATTCCCGCAACTCCATTCCTCGAGCCTATCATGTATCCTTGCCAACTGCCCCGCGTTCACACCCACACACAAAACTTCCCATTTAAGAAACACACATTTAGCCCTCCGTCTCAAATCCATTAACCCCAACCCACCCTGACGTACAGGTAACATTATAACATCTCTCCTTAACCAATCACAATGTGAACCCCACAAAAATTTGTACACCCGTCTTAAGATCCCTGCAATCACTGTCCCTGTAATTGGGAACACAGCTGTGACATGCCAAACCTTACTATACAATAAAATGTTTACTACTATCACTCGCTGTACAAGAGTTAGGTGCTGGGGTCTCAAAACACCTAGACGCCCCACAATCCTTTCCAATAACCTATCCGAGTTTTCCACCCGCGCCACAACCATGTCATCCCTATAAATAATACCACAAATTTTTAAAGACACCGCCCATTCTTTAACAACATTACATCTCCCCCCCCACACCCCCCACCCAAGAACCCAACCCCATGCGCCTTGACTTTGCACTATTTACCTGCATACCCGTGGCACTTCCAAACAATTGCACAACCTCGTCCAAAACTCCCATTGACATCCCTTACCGAATGAGAACAGTGGTGTCGTCTACATATCCAATTAATCCCGGCCAGGCCCTCCCACCCCTCACACTTCCCTCACCTTGAGTACATAAGCTACGGTCAACCATTCTATAAAAGGGGTCCTGAAAATACGCAAACAATATTTGGGACATGGGCATCCCTGTCTAAGGCCTCTACCCATTGAAATCTCCCTCCCCATACACCCATTAATCTGTATCCTCATTTCTGCCCCCTTGTATAACGTATTTACCCACTCGACTATTTCCTCCCCATAACCCTGTCTCCTAAGTACAACCTGCAAAACTCTCCTTTCCACTCTATCATAAGCTCCCTGCCAATCTAGAGCCAACAAAGCCGCCCCCCCACCCCCACCTTTAGCTTCCACAAAACTTCGCAGTATCCCATGTCCTTCAAACATCGACCTTCCCGGCAACCCAAACTGAGATTTCGACACCACCCTCCCCACAACACATTTAAACCTATTACCTAAAATTTTTGCAAAAACCTTATAGTCTTCACACATCAGCGATATGGCTCGGTACTCCCGTCGGGTAGGCTGCTTCTTGCCCTTCGGGACCAACACTACAACTGCTGTAGCCTGCTTCTCCCCCAACTCACCCTTCTCCTTCAAACGATTAAATAACCTAACTATAAATCCCCATATTAACACCCAATATTATAAATAAAATTCTACCGGGAGACCGTCAATACCCAGAGCTTTCACCTTCCTCATTTCCCTTAACGCATTCTCTATTTCCTCTGCCGTAATAGTTCCACCTAAAGCCTTTCTGTTGCTATTTCCTAAATTACAAGTCACATACCTACACACCTTGTCTAAAGCCACGTCACCCCCCCCCCACTTGTCCAGTATTTCTCATACCATGCCTCGGTATATGCACATATCTCTTTAGTGGTTCTTATCTCCTGCCCTGCTCTATAAGTCCCTACAGTCTCCGTTACCTCTAAACTTGGGATAGCTGTCACCGCCTGCCTTTGCTTTTGATACTGCAAAACACATGCAGACGGCTTGTCGCCCCAAAGCACTTCTTCCACCCCTGCCTACACCCTTACCACTTGAAACCTTTCATTTTGTAACACCTTCAATCTCCCTTTCATTTCAACTATTTCATCCATAGGAAAATTATTCCCAACCATCCCCTGCCCATAGCAACCTCTTAACCTATCCTCTAAATACTTACCAATTCCCTAAGAGCCACAGACATATATCCAGCCCCTTTTGGGTCCACCTCAGCCACCCTGATTACACAATTCCACTCCCTACCAACTATTGCCACCTCTGGCAGTGCAAGTAAGAAAAACACAGGATCCTCACACACAAATTCATTCTTTACCTGTATGTTATTTTCCGCCGGCGCATATACACTCACAAAAGACACACGCTTACCCATCCACACACAACACCCTCCCTCCTCCCCTCACTTGTCTGCAAAACAAACGGGCTCGTCTCCCTTATTAAAATACCCACACCACCTTTTAAATGGGGAGATGGCAGGGTAACTACTCGAAAACCTGCCACCTCCAACACCCTACCCTCTTTAAAATTATGCTCGTGAAGGAACACATCCACCCTAGATTTATTCAGAAAAGTATGAAACCATTCTCTCTTCATACTGCTTCATAAACCATTAACGTTTACAGTCATACACCTAAGGCCTTTTAAATTTTCCACCCCTGCCTCCTCTCCTCACTCTTTACAACTCCAGAGCTTGAATTCATGTTTGGCACCTTTAGAGTACCCTCTTTCCCCTCATTCTTCTGGTGCCTCCTATCATGGCTACCACCACCTACACCACTACTTTCACCCTCCACCTCAGTCTGTTTCCCAGGCCTTCGCGCTGGCGTCAGGACGTCATCACAATCTGACGTAGCCGCCCTCTTTCTCGTGACAGTCACGTTACACATATTTTGATCCAGTGTTGCCTCACGATGAACCTCAACCTCCACCTGACAATGGTTTACTGATTCTAGGGACGACTCCAACACACCATCACTACCCAAAATATCACGTCCCCGACATACTGGAAGCGACGACTCTCCAACGACACCTCACTCAGATGTAATGTCCCCCTCAGGTGGTGACAAAGTCTTCAAAACCTCCACCAATTCCTCCTCATTTGCAATAACCTCCTCCTGTAGTTGCTGCTCCTCCTTATCCACAGGAGACACCGGGTCAGGCAACTGGGGGAGGGACTCCAACCCACCTCCAGTCCTGTGTGCCTGATCCACTATCTCACTCCACAAAACACCACGTCCTCCGTCCAATGGTTGTTCCACAACTGCCACCTTTGAAGCCGGGGCTGCGACGTCCACCACAGGTCCAGGCACACGTCTCCGCTTGTCACAATTCGCTGATATGTGATCATACTCACCACATAGGTGGCATGTACGTCGTTGCCCTGGATACATAACCATGACCTGCGTCCTGAATTCATGTAGATAAACATAGGATGGTATTGGTGTCTCAAAGTCATTTTGAGGTTGAAAGTACCCTCTGGCAGACCAGCATAGGCGCCTGCCACCCACATACCATGCTGGGCAAAATGAACTGTTCCATACTTCTCGAAAACTTTCCTGATATCCGCCTTGTCTGTCTCAAAGGGAACATTGTGTAACTTGATCCACGTATAATGCCGTGAAACATCAATCATTCTCACACAGACAGCTGGTGTGACGGTAAGACTCACGTCCTGAAACCGGCTGACCAACGCTTCATAGACCGTTGCCGTAAGCAGTTTTACGAAAATTCCATGGGCTCCATTTAATGCAACGCCACATAATTCTCCATCTTGTATGCCGTATGTCTCCCTGATGATCTTGGGTAATAAGACTTGAGCAGAACTAGGCGTAATCGTTCCTCGAAGAAGCTCTATGCAAACAGTATTAATCCGGCGTCTGAGACTAACCGCCATTTTGACAACAGCAGTTCACCTATATTGTCAGCAGAGGCGCGACAGCACCACCTCACACCACTGTAGCCAGGCAACTTGAGGAGCGTCTGCGCAGTAGGTCCACTCGGCCCGAAAGCGAAGAGGACAATGCATCATAATTCTACATAATTTTGCATGGTAAGGTGCACCACTGTGCAATAATTATTTATGAGATTACGTTATATTACGTTACATTAAAGTAGGTTAAGTAAAGTTATTTTTCATATGTATAAAATTTAACTTTCTCTATGGCATAATTCATTTGATATACGATAATATAAATTGTAACTTATCGCTAAACTCAGACAAGAACTTTCAATCTATATATACCGATAAATCAATGCCATTTTTTTACGCCTTTCTGTGATGTAATAAAAGAAGTGCTAACAAACTTCTTGCTCTCTTGATGAAGAAACTCGATAAGTTCCTTAATTAAATCAGTTATTGGTCAGCCAGATTGTGGTACTTAGGTTAGTGGTGGTGGTGATGGATGCTCGGGGAGGGGGAGTGTTGCTTGTTGTTGTGGTGGTGATGGTGGTGGTCTTCGTCACGATGGTGGACGGGTGGGGGGGATTATGTGTTTCAGGTAGTGGTAATGGTGGTGGTGTTAAGTGATGCTGGTAGCGTTGTTGACAGTGGTGGTGGTGGTGGTGGTGGTGGTAAGTAATGGTGGCGGTGTTGACAGTGGTAGTAGTGGTGAGGGTGGTAAGTAATGGTGGCGGTGTTGAGAGTGGTAGTAGTGGTGAGGGTGGTAAGTAATGGTGGCGGTGTTGAGAGTGGTAGTGGTGGTGGGGGTGGTAAGTAATGGTGGCGGTGTTGACAGTGGTAGCGGTGGTGGGGGTGGTAAGTAATGGTGGCGGTGTTGAGAGTGGTAGTGGTGATGGGGGTGGTAAGTAATGGTGGCGGTGTTGAGAGTGGTAGTGGTGGTGAGGGTGGTAAGTAATGGTGGCGGTGTTGACAGTGGTAATGGTGGTGGGGGTGGTAAGTAATGGTGGCGGTATTGACAGTGGTAGTGGTGGTGGGGTGGTAAGCAATGGTGGCGGTGTTGACAGTGGTAGTGGTGGTGGTTATGGTAAGTAATGGTGGCGGTGTTACTGTGGTAGTGGTGGTGGGGGGGGTGGTAATGGTGGCTGTGTTGACAGTGGTAGTAGTGATGGGGGTAGTAAGTAATGGTTGCGGTGTTGACAGTGGTAGTGGTGGTGGGGGTGGTAAGTAATGGTGTGATGGTAAGTAATGGTGGCGGAGTTGACAGTGGTAGTGGTGATGGGGGTGGTAAGTAATGGTGGCGGTGTTGACAGTGGTAGTGGTGGTGGGGGTGGTAAGTAATGGTGGCGGTGTTGACAGTGGTAGTGGTGGTGGGGGTGGTAAGTAATGGTGGCGGTGTTGACAGTGGTAGTGGTGGTGGGGGTGGTAAGTAATGGTGGCGGTGTTGACAGTGGTAGTGGTGATGGGGGTTATAAGTAATGGTGGCGGTGTTGAGAGTGGTAGTGGTGGTGAGGGTGGTAAGTAACGGTGGCGGTGTTGACAGTGGTAATGGTGGTGGGGGTGGTAAGTAATGGTGGCGGTGTTGACAGTGGTAGTGGTGGTGGGGGTGGTAAGTAATGGTGGCGGTGTTGACAGTGGTAGTGGTGGTGGTGATGGTAAGTAATGGTGGCGGTGTTGACAGTGGTAGTGGTGGTGGGGGGGTGGTAATGGTGTCGGTGTTGACAGTGGTAGTGGTAAGTAATGGTGGCGGTGTTGACAGTGGTAGTGGTGGTGGGGGTGGTAAGTAATGGTGGCTTTGTTGACAATGGTAGTGGTGGTCGTGGTGGCAAGTAATGGTGGCGGTGTTGACAGTGGTAGTGGTGGTGGGGGTGGTAAGTAATGGTGGCGGTGTTGACAGTGGTAGTGGTGGTGGGGTTGGTAAGTAATGGTGGCGGTGTTGACAGTGGTAGTGGTGGTGGGGGTGGTAAGTAATGGTGGCGGTGTTGACAGTGGTAGTGGTGGTGGGGGTGGTAAGTAATGGTGGCGGTGTTGACAGTGGTAGTGGTGGTGGGGGTGGTAAGTAATGGTGGCGGTGTTGACAGTGGTAGTGGTGGTGGGGGTGGTAAGTAATGGTGGCGGTGTTGAGAGTGGTAGTGGCGGAGGGGGTGGTAAGTAATGGTGGCGGTGTTGATAGTGGTAGTGGTGGTGGGGGTGGTAAGTAATGGTGGCGGTGTTGATAGTGGTAGTTGGTGGTGTGGTGGGGGTGGTAAGTAATGGTGGCGGTGTTGATAGTGGTAGTGGCGGAGGGGGTGGTAAGTAATGGTGGCGGTGTTGATAGTGGTAGTGGTGGTGGGGGTGGTAAGTAATGGTGGCGGTGTTGATAGTGGTAGTGGTGGTGGGGGTGGTAAGTAATGGTGGCGGTGTTGACAGTGGTGGTGGTGGTGGTGGTGGTGGTAAGTAATGGTGGCGGTGTTGACAGTGGTAGTGGTGGTGGGGGTGGTAAGTAATGGTGGCGGTGTTGACAGTGGTAGTGGTGGTGGGGTTGGTAAGTAATGGTGGCGGTGTTGACAGTGGTACTTGTGGTGGGGGTGGTAATGGTGGCGGTGTTGACAATGGTAGTGGTGGTGGGGGTGGCGGTGTTGACAGTGGTAGTGGTGGTGGGGGTGGTAAGTAATGGTGGCGGTGTTGACAGTGGTAGTGGTGGTGAGGGTGGTAAGTAATGGTGGAGGTGTTGACAGTGGTAGTCGTGGTGGGGGGTGGTAAGTAATGGTGGCGGTGTTGACAGTGGTAGTGGTGGTGGGGGGGGTAAGTGATGGTGGCGGTGTGGACAGTGGTAGTGGTGGTGGGGGGTGGGGGTGGTAGTGGTAGTACTGGTGGCGGTGTTGATAGTGGTAGTGGTGGTGGAGGTGGTAAGTAATGGTGGCGGTGTTGACAGTGGTAGTGGTGGTGGGGGTGGTAAGTAATGGTGGCGGTGTTGACAGTGGTAGTGGTGGTGGAGGTGGTAAATAATGGTGGCGGTGTTGACAGTGGTAGTGGTGGTGGTAAGTAATGGTGGCAGTGTTGACAGTGGTAGTGGTGGTGGGGTGGTAAGTAATGGTGGCGGTGTTGACAGTGGTAGTGGTGGTGGGGGTGGTAAGTAATGGTGGCGGTGTTGACAGTGGTAGTGGTGGTGGGGGTGGTAAGTAATGGTGGCGGTGTTGACAGTGGTAGTGGTGGTGGGGGTGGTAAGTAATGGTAGCGGTGTTGACAGTGGTAGTGGTAGTGGGGGTGGTAAGTAATGGTGGCGGTGTTGACAGTGGTAGTGGTGGTGGGGGTGGTAAGTAATGGTGGCGGTGTTGGCAGTGGTAGTGGTGGTGGAGGTGGTAAGTAATGGTGGCGGTGTTGACACTGGTAGTGGTGGTGGTGGTGTTGACAGTGGTAAGTAATGGTGGCGGGGTTGCCAGTGGTAGTGGTGGTGGCGGTGGTACGTAATGGTGGCGGTGTTGACAGTGGTAGTGGTGGTGGGGGTGGTAAGTAATGGTGGCGGTGTTGACAGTGGTAGTGGTGGTGGGGGTGGTAAGTAATGGTGGCGGTGTTGACAGTGGTAGTGGTGGTGGGGGTGGTAAGTAATGGTGGCGGTGTTGACAGTGGTAGTGGTGGTGGGGGTGGTAAGTAATGGTGGCGGTGTTGACAGTGGTAGTGGTGGTGGGGGTGGTAAGTAATGGTGGCGGTGTTGACAGTGGTAGTGGTGGTGGGGGTGGTAAGTAATGGTGGCGGTGTTGACAGTGGTAGTGGTGGTGGGGGTGGGAAGTAATGGTGGCGGTGTTGACAGTGGTAGTGGTGGTGGGGGTGGTAAGTAATGGTGGCGGTGTTGACAGTGGTAGTGGTGGTGGGGGTGGTAAGTAATGGTGGCGGTGTTGACAGTGGTAGTGGTGGTGGGGGTGGTAAGTAATGGTGGCGGTGTTGACAGTGGTAGTGGTGGTGGGGGTGGTAAGTAATGGTGGCGGTGTTGACAGTGGTAGTGGTGGTGGGGGTGGTAAGTAATGGTGGCGGTGTTGACAGTGGTAGTGGTGGTGGGGGTGGTAAGTAATGGTGGCGGTGTTGACAGTGGTAGTGGTGGTGGGGGTGGTAAGTAATGGTGGCGGTGTTGACAGTGGTAGTGGTGGTGAGGGTGGTAAGTAATGGTGGCGGTGTTGACAGTGGTAGTGGTGGTGGGGGTGGTAAGTAATGGTGGCGGTGTTGACAGTGGTAGTGGTGGTAGTGGTAGTGGGGGTGGTAAGTAATGGTGGCGGTGTTGACAGTGGTAGTGGTGGTGGGGGTGGTAAGTAATGGTGGCGGTGTTGACAGTGGTAGTGGTGGTGGGGGTGGTAAGTAATGGTGGCGGTGTTGACAGTGGTAGTGGTGGTGGGGGTGGTAAGTAATGGTGGCGGTGTTGACAGTGGTAGTGGTGGTGGGGGTGGTAAGTAATGGTGGCGGTGTTGACAGTGGTAGTGGTGATGGGGGTTATAAGTAATGGTGGCGGTGTTGAGAGTGGTAGTGGTGGTGAGGGTGGTAAGTAACGGTGGCGGTGTTGACAGTGGTAATGGTGGTGGGGGTGGTAAGTAATGGTGGCGGTGTTGAAAGTGGTAGTGGTGGTGGGGGTGGTAAGCAATGGTGGCGGTGTTGACAGTGGTAGTGGTGGTGGTTATGGTAAGTAATGGTGGCGGTGTTACTGTGGTAGTGGTGGTGGGGGGGGTGGTAATGGTGGCTGTGTTGACAGTGGTAGTGGTGGTGGAGGTGGTAAGTAATGGTGGCGGTGTTGACACTGGTAGTGGTGGTGGGGGTGGTAAGTAATGGTGGCGGTGTTGACAGTGGTAGTGGTGGTGGGGGTGGTAAGTAATGGTGGCGGAGTTGACAGTGGTAGTGGTGGTGGGGGTGGTAAGTAATGGTGGCGGTGTTGACAGTGGTAGTGGTGGTGGTGGTGGTAAGTAATGGTGGCGGTGTTGACAGTGGTAGTGGTGGTGGGGGTGGTAAGTAATGGTGGCGGTGTTGACAGTGGTAGTGGTGGTGGGGGTGGTAAGTAATGGTGGCGGTGTTGACAGTGGTAGTGGTGGTGGGGGTGGTAAGTAATGGTGGCTGTGTTGACAGTGGTAGGGGTGGTGGGGGTGGTAAATGGTGGCGGTGTTAATGGTATGGTGGCGGTGCGGTGTTGACAGTGGTAGTGGTGGTGGGGGTGGTAAGTAATGGTGGCGGTGTTGACAGTGGTAGTGGTGGTGGGGGTGGGGGGTGGTAAGTAATGGTTGCGGTGTTGACAGTGGTAGTGGTGATGGGGTGGTAAGTAATGGTGGCGGTGTTGACAGTGGTAGTGGTGGTGGGGGTGGTAAGTAATGGTGGCGGTGTTGACAGTGGTAGTGGTAAGTGGTGGCGGGGACAGTGGTAAGTAATGGTTGCGGTGTTGACAGTGGTAGTGGTGGTGGGGGTGGTAAGTAATGGTGGCGGTGTTGACAGTGGTAGTGGTGGTGGGGGTGGTAAGTAATGGTGGCGGTGTTGACAGTGGTAGTGGTGGTGGGGGTGGTAAGTAATGGTGGCGGTGTTGACAGTGGTAGTGGTGGTGGGGGTGGTAAGTAATGGTGGCGGTGTTGATAGTGGTAGTGGTGGTGGGGGTGGTAAGTAATGGTGGCGGTGTTGACAGTGGTAGTGGTGGTGGGGGTGGTAAGTAATGGTGGCGGTGTTGACAGTGGTAGTGGTGGTGGGGGTGGTAAGTAATGGTGGCGGTGTTGACAGTGGTAGTGGTGGTGGGGGTGGTAAGTAATGGTGGCGGTGTTGACAGTGGTAGTGGTGGTGGGGGTGGTAAGTAATGGTGGCGGTGTTGACAGTGGTAGTGGTGGTGGGGGTGGTAAGTAATGGTGGCGGTGTTGACAGTGGTAGTGGTGGTGGGGGTGGTAAGTAATGGTGGCGGTGTTGACAGTGGTAGTTGTGGTGGGGGTGGTAAGTAATGGTGGCGGTGTTGACAGTGGTAAGTGGTGGTGGTGGTGGTAAGTAATGGTGGTGGTGTTGACAGTGGTAGTGGTGGTGGGGGTGGTAAGTAATGGTGGCGGTGTTGACAGTGGTAGTGGTGGTGGGGGTGGTAAGTAATGGTCGCGGTGTTGACAGTGGTAGTGGTCGTGGGGGTGGTAAGTAATGGTGGCGGTGTTGACAGTGGTAGTGGTGGTGGGGGTGGTAAGTAATGGTGGCGGTGTTGACAGTGGTAGTGGTGGTGGAGGTGGTAAGTAATGGTGGCGGTGTTGACAGTGACAGTGGTAGTGTTGGTGGGAGTGGTAAGTAATGGTGGCGGTGTTGACAGTGGTAGTGGTGGTGGAGGTGGTAAATAATGGTAGCGGTGTTGACAGTGGTAGTGGTGGTGGTAAGTAATGGTGGCAGTGTTGACAGTGGTAGTGGTGGTGGGGGTGGTAAGTAATGGTGGCGGTGTTGACAGTGGTAGTGGTGGTAAGTAATGGTGGCGGTGTTGTCAGTGGAAGTGGTGGTGGGGTTGGTAAGTAATGGTGGCGGTGTTGACAGTGGTAGTTGTGGTGGGGGTGGTAAGTAATGGTGGCGGTGTTGACAGTGGTAGTGGTGGTGGGGGTGGTAAGTAATGGTGGCGGTGTTGACAGTGGTAGTGGTGGTGGGGGTGGTAAGTAATGGTGGCGGTGTTGACAGTGGTAGTGGTGGTGGTGATGGTAAGTAATGGTGTGTTGACAGTGGTAGTGGGTAATGGTGGGGGTGGTAAGTAATGGTGGCGGTGTTGACAGTGGTAGTGGTGGTGGGGGTGGAAAGTAATTGGGGCGGTGTTGACAGTGGTAGTGGTGGTGGGGGTGGTAAGTAATGGTGGCGGTGTTGACAGTGGTAGTGGTGGTGGGGGTGGTAAGTAATGGTGGCGGTGTTGACAGTGGTAGTGGTGGTGGGGGTGGTAAGTAATGGTGGCGGTGTTGACAGTGGTAGTGGTGGTGGAGGTGGTAAGTAATGGTGGCGGTGTTGACAGTGGTAGTGGTGGTGGTAAGTAATGGTGGCTGTGTTGACAGTGGTAGTGGTGGTGGGGGTGTAAGTAATGGTGGTGTTGAGTGGTAGTGGGTGGTAAGTAACGGTGGCGGTGTGGACAGTGGTAGTGGTGGTGGTGGTGGTAATTAATGGTGGCGGTGTTGACAGTGGTAGTGGTGGTGGGGGTGGTAAGTAATGGTGGCGGTGTTGACACTGGTAGTGGTGGTGGGGGTGGTAAGCAATGGTGGCGGTGTTGACAGTGGTAGTGGTGGTGGTGATGGTAAGTAATGGTGGCGGTGTTGACAGTGGTAGTGGTGATGGGGGTGGTGGTAATGGTGCGGTGTTGACAGTGGTAGTGGTGGGGGGTGGTAAGTAATGGTGGCGGTGTTGACAGTGGTAGTGGTGGTGGGGGTGGTAAGTAATGGTGGCGGTGTTGAGAGTGGTAGTGGTGGTGAGGGTGGTAAGTAATGGTGGCGGTGTTGACAGTGGTAGTGGTGGTGGGGGTGGTAAGCAATTGTGGCGGTGTTGACAGTGGTAGTGGTGGTGGGGGTGGTAAGTAATGGTGGCGGTGTTGACAGTGGTAGTGGTGGTGGGGGTGGTAAGTAATGGTGGCGGTGTTGACAGTGGTAGTGGTGGTGGGGGTGGTAAGTAATGGTGGCGGTGTTGAGAGTGGTAGTGGTGGTGAGGGTGGTAAGTAATGGTGGCGGTGTTGACAGTGGTAATGGTGGTGGGGGTGGTAAGTAATGGTGGCGGTGTTGACAGTGGTAGTGGTGGTGGGGGTGGTAAGCAATGGTGGCGGTGTTGACAGTGGTAGTGGTGGTGGTGATGGTAAGTAATGGTGGCGGTGTTGACAGTGGTAGTGGTGGTGGGGGGGTGGTAATGGTGGCGGTGTTGACAGTGGTAGTAGTGATGGGGGTGGTAAGTAATGGTTGCGGTGTTGACAGTGGTAGTGGTGGTGGGGTGGTAAGTAATGGTGGCGGTGTTGACAGTGGTAGTGGTGGTGGGGGTGGTAATGGTGGCGGTGTTGACAGTGGTAGTGGTGGTGGGAGTGGTAAGTAATGGTGGCGGTGTTGACAGTGGTAGTGGTGGTGGAGGTGGTAAATAATGGTAGCGGTGTTGACAGTGGTAGTGGTGGTGGTAAGTAATGGTGGCAGTGTTGACAGTGGTAGTGGTGGTCGTGGTGCTAAGTAATGGTGGCGGTGTTGACAGTGGTAGTGGTGGTGGGGGTGGTAGGTAATGGTGGCGGTGTTGACAGTGGTAGTGGTGGTGGGGTTGGTAAATAATGGTGGTGGTGTTGACAGTGGTAGTGGTGGTCTGGGTTATAAGTAATGGTGGCGGTGTTGACAGTGGTAGTGGTGGTGGGGGTGGTAAGTAATGGTGGCGGTGTTGACAGTGGTAGTTTGTGGCGGAGTGATAAGTAATGGTGGCGGTGTTGACAGTGGTAGTGGCGGTGGGGGTGGTAAGTAATGGTGGCGGTGTTGACAGTGGTAGTGGTGGTGGGGGTGTTGACAGTGGTAGTGGTGGTGGGGGTGTTGACAGTGGTAGAGGTGGTGGGGGTGGTAAGTAATGGTGGCAGTGTTGACAGTGGTAGTGGTGGTGGGGGTGGTAAGTAATGGTAGCGGTGTTGACAGTGGTAGTGGTAGTGGGGGTGGTAAGTAATGGTGGCGGTGTTGACAGTGGTACTGGTGGTGGGGGTGGTAAGTAATGGTGGCGGTGTTGACAGTGGTAGTGGTGGTGGGGGTGGTAAGTAATGGTGGCGGTGTTGAGAGTGGTAGTGGTGGTGGGGGTGGTAAGTAATGGTGGCGGTGTTGACAGTGGTAGTGGTGGTGGGGGTGGTAAGTAATGGCGGCGGTGTTGACAGTGGTAGTGGTGGTGGGAGTGGTAAGTAATGGTGGCGGTGTTGACAGTGGTAGTGGTGGTGGGGGTGGTAAGTAATGGTGGCGGTGTTGAGAGTGGTAGTGGCAGAGAGGGTGGTAAGTAATGGTGATGGTGTTGACAGTGGTAGTGGTGGTGGGGGTGGTAAGTAATGGTGGCGGTGTTGACAGTGGTAGTGGTGGTGGGGGTGGTAAGTAATGGTGGCGGTGTTGACAGTGGTAGTGGTGGTGGGGGTGGTAAGTAATGGTGGCGGCGTTTACAGTGGTAGTGGTGGTGGGGGTGGTAAGTAATGGTGGCGGTGTTGACAGTGGTAGTGGTGGTGGGGGTGGTAAGTAATGGTGGCGGTTTTGAGAGTGGTAGTGGTGGAGGGGGTGGTAAGTAATGGTGACGGTGTTGACAGTGTTATTGGTCTCAGTAGTAGTAACCAGTTACCAGTAACCACTGTGCCAGTTGACTCACGACCAACCGTCTCTGCCTGAGTCACTATCTGAACTCATATTGCGCTGACCTGGCATTATTCAAAGACCCTCTCACATATGGGTACTGTGGGCGGCCAGTCAGTCAGTGTTACGAGAGGAGCGAGAGAGATAGGTACGGCTGTAAGGGTGCACTCCACCTTGTCTGTAATTATACATACTACCAGCCTACGTGAGTATTTCTTTACCTAATCCACGTATTCGAACTCCCACATGATAAATGGTGGCACCGGTGTGGAGCGTGGATTTAGTTTTTACAGGTAATTCCAGACGTTAGAAGACTGTTTGTGAGTGGCCAGCAGGGTCAAAGGTGAACCTCCAGCCAGCCGCCTTACCCTCACTCACCACCTTCAGCCTGCAAGCCTGTTGCAGCCGTTTCAAGCTTCCTGGCTTAGTTCGTGTGCTAATTGCTTCAATCTCCGAGGGGTTGACCGGATTTTGCAATTAAGCCAGTCAGTAAGCCAGACTGTGGAAGTGAACGCCAGTCAGCCTATCATCCAGCCTGTCTCCTGTCATCCAACTGCTCCTCCGTGCTTTGTGCATCGTTACACGTCTTCCAGTCAGCCATTCTCGTGGGGTAAGCCAGTCAGCCAACCCAGCTTCTAACCCAGCCGAGAGAGAGAAGTAAGCCACGCAGTAAGAAGTAAGCCAAGTTCCTCTGAAGTATTGTCTATATCGCTTTGTGCTCCCTGTTGGATGCTATGCTAAGAGTGATTTTCACCATTCCTGTGGCATAGAGTGGCTTATCAAGCCACCTTCGTGGGTAGAGTGGCGGGCGTTGCACGCCAGCATCTCACCCACCACACTCTACCCCCACCACTATCCACAACCACCACCAGCCATCCACCCCATCTACCTGTGGTTGTTTGCACCCTTGTACCGGGTCCTAATACTGTTTTGGCTCACATAATTGGTCAAGAGATGTAGTGAGCGCCAATGATAAAACCCAATTATGGGAGTTCACCGAGAGAGCGCATTTCTTCCGACAACAGTGAGTGTAGGAGGCATCAGTCATCACCGCGCAGGACAACCTACAACCTACCCTCATCACCAGTAATCACCCGACTACTACAGACTTCAGTGATACTTTAGAGACATTTTTCTAGCATTTAAAGACATTTGCGTGTGTGAGACATTTATAGTAAATTGCTTGTGTACTCTAAACCTTGTGTTTTCAGTGTAGACGCAGTATTTCTTTGACTCGTTATTTTTACAATATTTTTCAGTGTTTTCACTCATCTTATAATTTTTTTTATCTGTTTTTTTTTTATGCTACTCCTGTCTCTAGTAAGTATTATTGTGTAGTGTACCAGTCAGTCACTCTGTGTGAAGTGATTCATTTTTTTTATTGTATTCTTTCAGCGTTGTATTTTCCAGTAATTGTCATTGTATTTCATGCAGTGATATTCACCCCAGTATACCAAATTATCCATTTATTTCTATGTGTGTCTTTTTTTCGTATGCCAGCAGTGTCTCATTCCTCTAATTTTTTCGCAGACTGTGTACCATTATTTTTTGCCAGCAAATTTTTGTGGTATCAGTCACAGCAAGATTTTGTTGTAAGAATATACTAATAATGTTGTGTGCCCCGCCACTGTAAGTGTTAAACTACCCGTTTTGTTCCTTAGTTTTATTTTATTCATATTTTTATATTTCTTTGAACAAATTAACTCTTGATGCAATTTCAATTACTTTTAACGTAAAGTGTTTTCTTTACTCTGCTTGAGTAAATTGTTTTGTCTAATTTACAATTAAGAGTTAAAGTGTTCAATCAGTTTTTTTTTTCTCTTCATCTTTTAATTTTATCATTTAACCTGAGTTTTCCCAGTGACACTTTATTACTGCAGTGATTATTTCTACACCTTATTTTGTTGCACTTGTTCTGCAGTGAATTATTTTGTTGCACTTGTTCTACAGTGAATTATTTTCTTTTATTGATATTTTTATGAATTATATTTTTAATCTCGTTTATACATTCTTAGAAAATACTTAAATTTCCCAGTTAACAATTTAGTAATTTTATTTTATACTTTTACATTGATTTAAAATTTTATTAATTAATTTCTTTATTAGCAAGAGTAAAGACAGCTCATTTTGCATTTAATTCAGTCTCCAGTAATATTTTTACTTGTATATTTCAATATAAATTTTTTTATCTTGGCCAATAGTCCTTTAAATTGAGTTGTCCTTCCTCTTGCAGTGTATCTTAGACATTTTTTTTTATTACTTCTGCAGAATTAGTTGCATCTTTATTTCAATTCTAGAATTTTATATCATTTTTATTCTTCATTATTTTTACCTTATTTGTTCTCGTGTTACTTTGCCATTATGTCTCACATACCATCAAGTGATACTTTAGTGAATGTCGACACTCAGACCTCTCAGGCTACTGTTGCCCCTGTCATCAGTCCTCACAGTTTCTTAGCGACTAACAGACCGACCCAGATACCGAGATACTATAGTTGTACTCGTGATTCCCTTGATGCGTTACCTTTATTCAATGGCCATGTACATAGTCTTGAAGCATGGTTTGCAGCCATTCGTTCTCGTGCTAGTGCTCTAGTTGAAGGTCCTCCTTCAGAGGAAAGTCTTATCAGACTTGCTAAAGAAGCTCTTTATCGATCCCCTGCTTCTGTTCACGTTGTTGATCTCCTTGATATGCGTGACTTCAGGAATCTTACTAAGTGGTCACAATATGAGGAACTGATTCGTTCTTTCCTTGTCCCAGTAAAAACAGCTGATCCATATGTCGTTCTGAGGGAACTAGTGAATGCTACACCCATGAGTAATGAATCGTTGAGTGCATTTGCTGTTAGATTAGACAAACTTTTATCATCTTTTATCAATGCTGTCCAATCATCATCTTTTCTCCCTGAAGAGGCTAAACCATTTACAGAATCACTTGCTAAAATAGCAGCTTTTGGAGCAATCAAAGAACTAATGCCGCCTGCTTCCGTGTGTGCTTATGAGGCTCATCCTCCAACTGTGACGATGGAACCACTTACAGCCTTAAATCATGTACGTTCCTTGTGCCCCCAGGGTTCTTTCCCTTGTATCAAAAGTAATGTCACACATATGCCTCAGTCTGCACCACCTCTTGTTTGCGCCACAGAGACAAATCGTGGTCGTCAACCATCTCAGAGATCACCAAGAACCAGTGTACAGAGTCGTTATACACCTCGTAGTATTCGTAGTACATTCAGTAACCATAGTCGGCGGAATTGTTACAACTGTGGTTTCCGTGGCCATATTGCAATTAATTGTCCTGATAGTTACCCTAAGAGACGTCGTACTGATGATGAGTACCCAGATCTTCCCTACTGTACTTATCATAGAATACATGGACATGACACATCTGAGTGCAATGCTCTCTATAACCTTCAGTACTCTAGGTCTTTCCGTGGCCGTTCCAACCGCAGAACCCGTAGAGGAAACAGATATCGTGGTTCTCAAAATAACTAGAACCAGGCTCATTCTTCCAATTCTCAAACTAACCAGAACCAGGCTCGTTCTTCCAATTCGGGGGAATTCGAGCGCCCCAGTCAAACCGTCCCATGGTGACAGTAGGTGATAATGAGTACACCATCCCCGTTCACAATTCCTTTGAAGCCTTAAGCAGTCTCGAGAATGACAACCCTGCTGATGATGTTGCTTCACATGTCTCTGACATAGATGATTTTGGGGATGAAGTAGAACAAGTCTTTTCTGATGACAATCCACCTTTTTGTTTACACATAACTTCCAATGCAACCATAGGCCCTATAGTGCAAGCATCTGTTTATAATGCGCCCGTTCATTTGTTCATGGACTCTGGTGCGCAAGTCAATATTATTAGGTCTAGTTTGTTTAAGGATAAGAAGTTACGACATGTCCTTCTCGTAGAACCGACTCATGTGTCCTCCCTTAGTGGAGTAGCTGGTTCTCACCTGCGTGTCCGAGGTCGGACTTCCCTAACCTTTTCTATCCAAGGTAGAGACTTCACTGCTTCCTTCCTTGTTGTCGACCAGATTACTTTCCCTGGTGACCTTCTACTGGGCTTTGCTTCCATGCGAGACTTACGCATTGTGCTCGACCCGTATCGATGGCATGCCCAAATTGACGACTTGATCGTTCCATTCTGGGGTTACCAGCTTGGATCAGAAATCTGTTATACTGCTGCAGAGTTTGATGTACGGATTAAGTCCTTACAAGCTAATGCATTCTCCAGTAGCGTACCCAAGCGGTCAGGCACTGGTAATTCTGTCACTCCCATCAGTGTTCCACCTATACCTTCAGACTTGCAGGATAGTCCGATGTCTCAAGTGTCCGAGGACACTCAGATTGCCTTGAGTGCACAACCTATCCCTGCAATGACTGCTAGTTCGAGTAGTAGTTTCTCCACAGGGGACGCCTTGTCAGAAAACGATTACTTGAAACTAGTAATGCCATCTCTTGTTGATGTCACATGCCGTCTGCAGAAAGACGTCTCTGTTGCGGCTAGTGCTCTCACTAGAGTGTCTGTAGTTGTTCCTAGTGTTTCAGATGGTGATAACGTCCTAGTTGACAGTGATTCCTGCAAAGTAAAAGGTCTATTTGTTGAACCATCCTTACATGTTGTAAGAGATAGTAAGATCCATTTCTTCCTGGCCAACACTTCTGGTCACAGTGTTCGCCTCAGAGCAAATACCAATCTTGTTGACCTTGTTCACTATCCTTACCCTGTTCAGGTAGAGGATGAGTTGTCACCTGACCAGTGGGTCGGTGCTATTTCTGCCGGGGAGACCTCATCCACTTCACTGGATCAATCTGTTCCACCAGTTGAGGAGAAAGACTTAGCTCCCACTGACTTCCCAGATGAAGTCAAGCGTTTGTTGACTCTGTTGAACAAACGTCGTAAAGCCATTGCTTTACCAGGTGAGAAGATGGATATAACGAACTTATTGTCCCATCGTATTCCACTTGAACCTGGTACTAGACCTATCTACATACCTGCGTACAGAATGCCTCATTCACAAGTTGCTGTCGCAGAAGAATTGATCAATCAAATGCTTGATGATGGAGTTATTGCACCTAGCAATTCCCCTTGGAATGCACCCTTGATACTAGTACCTAAGAAGGATGGTACTTGGCGCCCAGTGATTGACTTTAGGAAGTTAAACGCGAAAACCATTCCAGATCGCTTTCCACTCCCTGTACTGGGTGATCTTTTACGTAATATCGGAGATAACAAAGTCTTTTCAACCCTAGATTTGTTACAAGGGTTTTGGCAAGTCCCTCTTCACGAGGACAGCCAAGAGCTAACTGCATTCTCCACTCCTACAGGTCATTATCACTTCCTCCGTATGGCGTTTGGATTACGATCTTCCCCTATCACGTTCTCAAGGCTCATGACTAATATCTTTAGAGGTCTCATAGGTAATGCACTTATGGTGTACTTAGATGACGTAATCGTCATGTCTAAAGACGTGGATACACACTTGAACAGACTTGATGTAGTACTTGGTAAGCTTGAAGAAGCCAATTTAAAGATCAAACTGTCTAAATGTCAATTTTTCAGATCAGAAATTAAGTTTCTTGGTCACGTAGTCACTCCTAGAGGGGTTACGACTGACCAAAGTAAAGTAACTGCAGTACTAAATTTTCCAACTCCCAAAACTGCTGATGCCGTAAGATCCTTTGTGGGCTTAGCAGGTTTTTATAGATCTTTCATTGCCAATTTTTCTTCCATAGCTGCTCCTCTAACTGAGTTGCTTAAGAAAGATGCTCCTTTTGTTTGGACCTTCCGTCAAGAAAGAGCATTCCAAACTCTAAAAGAAAAGCTAACATCTGCTCCAATTTTGAAATTTCCAGATTTTTCTAAGCCCTTCTATCTGACAACTGATGCTAGTTCAATTGGCATAGGTGCCGTACTAGCTCAGAAGACCGATGGCAAGTACAACGCAGTTGCATTTGCTAGCCGAGTCCTTACAAAGGCTGAACGTAATTATACAGTAACTGAGCAAGAAGCTTTAGCAATAGTATGGTCTTTAAAGCACTTCCGAGACATTATTTATCAGTACTCTGTTCATGTCTTGACAGACCATGCTCCACTGATACCCTTATTCCAGAACAAACAACCTACTGGAAGGTTAGCCAGATGGACCTTGACTATCCAAGAGTTCAATCCCACCTTTGAGCATTTACCTGGCAAGTCAAATGTAGTCGCAGATGCCTTATCGCGACATGTTAGTATAGTAACTGCAGACCCTCCATTTAGTGCTGAAGATGTAAAGAATGCTCAACGAACGGATCCCATGTGGTCTGGTGTGATTCGATTCCTGCTCCAGGAAGATCTTATTCTGACTGTGAAGCCACCAGCACCCATCAGTGACTTTGTCATGAACCAAGAATTACTGTATCGAACAGCCGAGTTGGGTACTCCTAGCAGAAGAGTATACCAGTTAGTAATTCCACAGTCACTAGTGAATGTAGCCTTACAGCTAGTTCACGATGTACCAGGTGTTGCACACCCTGGTATGGATCGTTCAGTAAAACAAGCCAGATTGAAATACTTTTGGCCTCGTATGGCAACTGATATTTCTGAGTATGTTAAGAAATGTAGTGTCTGCATGCAACATAAAGGCAATGCTAATGGTCCTAATCCAATCCAAGTATATCCAACTACTAGCGAACCATGGAAAAGAGTTGCGCTAGATTTGTTAACTAATTTCCAATGTTCCCTCCAAGGTAACAAACATCTGTGTGTTATGGTAGACCATTTCACCAGATATTGTGAGTTAGCTCCTATTGCAGATAAGACTGCCGAGACAGTAGCTAAAGCGTTTAAAGAACGCATTATCTGCAGGCATACCACCCCTAAGTCCCTAGTAACAGATAATGGAGGTGAATTCTGTAATGAGATTCTTGAAAATTTGTGTACCTTGTACAAGATCTCTAAATCCACCATTGTTCCTCATCATCCTGCCAGCAATGGGTTAGCGGAACGAACCAATATGAAAGTACTTGATGTCTTGAGAGCCACTATCAATCCCAACAGTGAAACTTGGGATGAAGTTATACCTGATGTGCAGTGTGCTATAAATTCTGCTTACAATGTTTCTATAGGTGACACTCCACATTATGCATTGTATGGTGTAGATAAACGTTTGCCTTATGAGTTGTTATATTCTAATCCGAAACCAAATTACAACCCTGATGATTTCATAGCAACTCGTACCAGCTTAGCTCAAAGTGTTTTTAGAAGAATCCGTGAAACACTTCATAAATCAACAGCTGAATTTACAAGAGTCGCAAACACTCGAGCAAAGCCATCCAAAATCAAAGTAGGTTCGAGAGTTATGCTGATTAACTTTAACAAAACGTCTGCAATGCCAAAGCTTGATCAAAAGTTTGTTGGTCCTTATCGAGTAGTTGAACATATCACTGGTAATAAGTATAAGGTAAGAGAGATTAGTACTGGTCAGTATAAAGAATCGCATTTAGATCATATGAAGTTAGTATGTGATGATAATGATGTTCCAACCCAGACTAATGTGACAGACTCTGACAATCCTCCTGATCCTGTACTCTCTTCCTCTGATACTCAGTCAGACGATCAACCTGAATGTCGTTATTCCCTACGTACACGACAGGTATTGAGAAATCCTCAAGTATCATTTGTAACATCCAATTCAGATTTGCCTCAAATACAGCATGAGTTAGCCATTGCTACAGAGTTTGATCCTCCCAGAGATGACACCCATTCTGCATATGTCAATCTCACCCTAGCAGAGTTGGGGTTAAATGTAAATAACCTGTATAGATGAATAATTACAGTATCAACTTATCAGTATTCAAGAATTATTTTTTTGTGTTTATGTTCTCTCCGCATTCTGAGAGTTAACAGTCTAGATTTGAGTGCACCGAATCTGCCTTTCTGTTAAACACTCTTTCCTTGTATATATTCCTTCCTCAGAATCCGTAGATCACATGAATACAGATCGATTGATCAAATTTTTTTTATCACTTGTAATGAGTCAACTGGCACAGTGGTTACTGGTAACTGGTTACTACTACTGAGATTGGTGGTGGGGGTGGTAAGTAATGGTGGTGGTGTTGACAGTGGTAGTGGTGGTGGAGGTGCTAAGTAATGGTGGCAGTGTTGACAGTGGTAGTGGTGGTGGGGGTGGTAAGTAATGGTGGCGGTGTTGACAGTGGTAGTGGTGGTGGAGGTGGTAAGTAATGGTGGCGGTGTTGACAGTGGTAGTGGTGGTGGGGGTGGTAAGTAATGGTGGCGGTGTTGACAGTGGTAGTGGTGGTGGGGGTGGTAAGTAATGGTGGCGGTGTTGACAGTGGTAGTGGTGGTGGAGGTGGTAAGTAATGGTGGCAGTGTTGACAGTGGTAGTGGTGGTGGAGGTGGTAAGTAATGGTGGCGGTGTTGACAGTGGTAGTGGTGGTGGGGGTTGTAAGTAATGGTGGCGGTGTTGAAAAGTTTGTTGACTTTAGGCTACATAGGTGCAAATTTTGCTGAATTCTCTGCAATAACTGTAGAATGCCTCTTCCAGTCTGCTTTAAACTGCTAGTGCTGATGCATTCGTCTAAAAAGAGCCTCACCTTGATATTACGTTAAGTTTTATTATTCCAGTTGTGTTGATGAATTTCTATGACATAACCAGAAAATGTCTCTAGTGATCAGAAATAAATAAATGTTCGACTTGACTGGATTTTCCAGATTAAATCTATGCAAACTTCATTTATTTACATATAACATCTGTGTCCTCAAGACCATTATAAAAAAAATGTAGGTTATGTGTCTAGAGTTCTAGTAGAACCTCATCTATACCATGCCCAGCCCTTCTAGGGTAGGGTAGGTGCCTGAGCCCGAGCCTTTACCTCATAAGACTGTCATTCCCTTGGAGCGGGAATGGCAGACCAGAGAGGCCTAGCTTGTGGCTAGGCCTGGGGAAGTTGGTCCCAAAGATGAGGAGGTAGTTGTGCCTCCTCCCATGGGAGACTTAGGTCTCAGACACTCCCTAAAGAGGGAACCAAGGCCGGGCCACCACTTGGAAAAGGCCCGGGCCGGGAGAATACCGGCTAATCTTTAATAATAATAATAATAATAAAACCTACTGTAGTGACATGTATAATTACTTACTAAAGCCCTAAACGCTGGTAAATCTTACTTAAAGTAAAATCTGGATTTATTTTGGCTTGTAATGTTTCCAATTTACATTTTGTTTTCTGGGAAAAAAAATGGGAAAATTGAAACTCTGATTTTCCTGCTATAATTTCTGAGTGCCTCGTTCAAATGCCTTTCAACGCTGATAACTTGATAATGCAGATTCAAACTGGCTTCAGGGGTATTGATCCCTCTGAGATTACGAGACAATTTCTTTTCAGTTTGCCTTCAAGCCGGACTTTCTTAGTGAAAGTCTTATTTTGTAATTTTTATTAAAGAAAATGGGATATTAGTGTTCACGCGATGACATAACTTAATTAGAAATTTAAGTCACATTCTGCACTAATATTTTCGTGCACAATAAGGTACAAAGTCCTGAGGTTATGCAGTACGGGAACACCTTTTTATGATCGCACAGCGACAGAAAAACATCTAGATTTTTCAGTCATTACGACGGGCATGATCAGTTACTTTTTTCCGCACAAAACTTGGATAAAGATTTCCAATAGCAATTTCTTAAAAATGCACTCTCTAAACCAGCGGTAAATTGGATTCCATTGTAATTACTCTGGGATTGCCTTTCCTATTGAATTACTGCAGTTTATCATGTTTCAGTTCATGGTTAGGTTACGCAAGTAGTCTTTATTTAGTTGTAATTATTCAATGCATAAAATAATGACCATGGTTGTTCACTGTTGTATTGTCTCCACCATCTTTGAGAGTGTTTATGTTCTACGGAGTGTATAACCTGCGGAGTGTATAACCTGCGGAGTGTATAACCTGCGGAGTGTATAACCTGCGGAGTGTATAACCTGCTGAGTGTATAACCTGCGGAGTGTATAACCTGCTGAGTGTATAACCTGCGGAGTGTATAACCTGCTGAGTGTATAACCTGCGGAGTGTATAACCTGCTGAGTGTATAACCTGCGGAGTGTATAACCTGCTGAGTGTATAACCTGCGGAGTGTATAACCTGCTGAGTGTATAACCTGCGGAGTGTATAACCTGTTCACTTACCGGGAGGTTATCTTCACTGTTAAGTTTTTTAAAATATAAGGCAAATACATCACTCTGGAAATCGCAGAAAGGCTAATCGAGTGTCACTTGACTTTTTTTTTTATTTTTATATATACCTTCAAGACTTTGCCTTACATAGTCAGGTCTCCTTCAAATAAGACTTTCTGCAGAGCCAAGCAGCCTATATATAGCCGTCCTGCTCCACTTCTGGTTCCAGTTCGCCCCTCTCCAGCTTATTCTCAGGCGGACTGGGATCTGTTCAAACAACGCCTAAACACTCTTGATCTCACACACAACTATGACAATAGACCAGTATCAGACATAGACACACAAATTCAACGCATTCAACAATCAATTACCCAAACTGCTACAGAGGTTGTCCCAATGACACACCACAAAGTACGATACTCTTTTCGCCCATCAGAAAGAACAAAAAGATTACTCACATGTTACAGACACCGTTTCCTAGCAAACCAAAACAGACTCAATATCATCCGATGGGACCTCACTATTTTACGTACACATATCATCCATAGCCTAGACGATGACCACGCCCGACATTGGCAATCAGTTATAAATCATACAGATGTACAGCGTACAAGAGATCCCAAAGCATTCTGGTCATCCATTCGGAAACTTACAGGCACCCCTCGATCCACAACCTTTAGACACATAAACAGCAACAACAGACAGATCTCTGACCCTGCTGAAGCGGTACATATTTTCAAAGACATTTGGGAAAACATCTTCCACCCACACCCACCAGACCAAGCTGTCATAGCACACACATTAGACATAGAGAGATGGGTATCCGACCATGAAGATTTAACCAATCCTGATCCAATCATAAACCTAAACACCCTATCTTCCACACATCTTCTAAACTCTCCTTTTACTGTAAATGATGTTCACTCCTTACTAACACACCTTCCAAAAAAAGCTCCAGGTGCTTCAGGTCTGTCACATTCAGTCTTTCGTCACCTTCCACTTTCTGTTGCTTGTGCTATCACTGACCTCTTTAATGCCTCTCTTGCATCTGGCTATTTCCCCCCATTCTTTAAATCTGCAACTGCATGTCTCATACCAAAACCTGGGAAAGACTTGACTGACCCCAATAACTATAGACCAATTAATTAGCCTCCTTGAAATTTTGGGTAAGACCTTTGAACGACTTGTAAATATGCGACTCAGGACTCACCTAGAGACAAATAACTTGCTTACTGAAAGACAATTCGGTTTCCGACAACAACGATCTACCCAAGACGTTTTGAATATAATGCTGAACTATGTACGTATCAATAAAGCCCAGAACTGTACCTCCGCCCTTGTCGCCAAAGATGTAGAGAAAGCTTTTGACACTGTTTGGCATGAAGGATTAAAATACAAACTTTGCACTTCCTTTGACTTAACTATAAATATGATGAAATTATTATGTCAACCATAGTTGGCCGAACGATGCGTATACGGTTCAGAGATCATTATTCGGACTATTTCACATTAAAAGTGGGTGTACCCCAAGGCTCTGTCCTGTCTCCCACCCTATATATACTCTACACGAATGATTTACCTGAACCTCTTTACCCAAACACATTTACCCTTTCTTACGCAGACGACATCACTCAACTCACAACACATGAAAACTTTCGTTTCCTTGCACGCAGAACACAAAGAGAGGTCGACAGGATTACCGCCTGGGAATTATTATGGCCCATCAAAACCAACCCAAATAAGTCAAAAATCACTTACTTCCATAGAATGCGTGATGTCCCCACTCCTGTCGAACTCAAAACAAGCACCTCCCGTACCCCCATCCCACGCTCCTTCACGACAGTTGTCCTTGGTGTTGCCCTCGACCACACACTGAACTTAAAATCTCACATTACTACAAAGACCACACTGGCGGGAACTGCACTCTCAAGGTTATTTAAGCTGAGAGGAGCCAGTCCCAAGACAAAACTACATCTTTACAAAGCACTCATTCGTCCTCTACTCTCTTACTTTCCACTCGCTCTGACGTTAATCGCCAAGACCAACGCACTAAAATTTCAACGTATCCAGAATTGTGCATTACGTTGGGTGTTGGGAGTGAGGTGGGACGAATTTGCCACCAGTGAATCTCTCCACCTCACGACAAACACACCAGCTTTGAACGTATACTGGAAGACACTTAGTGACAAACAACTTGACAGACTTGAAACATATCATGACTACTGGACTACATACTTAGCAGATACTCTCAGACGTCCTTACAATGATGTAAATCTTTTTCAATCGTTGAATGATCCGGCACCTCCACCACAATACACATAAATTATCTGACTTTTGCTTAAAAATTCAAATAACTTAAAAGTGCATTGCCGTATAGCTGTGTCTTTGTGCGTTTTTAGGGCTGAAGTGCTTGCGATGTGCGTTTGCGTCGCCTTTGCGGCAACGTGTCCCTGAACCATATCCAGTCATTGCAAGTTGATGTGCTTCCAGTCAGTTGCAGTCAGCTCCCGCGGAGTCCCTGTTGTCTTTTATGTCGTCTTCGCTACTGTTTATCCAGGCTTAGCAGTTGGGTCTAGTCCTGACTCTTCTCTCTTCAACTCAAGACATTCCTCTCACCGTCTATTCTTCGCACTGTCCCCACTTGCCCCTCGCCCCTCGTGGGTCCTTACCTGTGAGTCCTATCGTATCGTATCTGGTTAGTGTGACTTTGTAAATGGTCCAAGTCGGATCGAAATGTCGTCGTAAGCTTCTCTCTTCTATGTGCGGGTTATTTGTGTATAGCTTTTTTTATGTGAAGGTCGTCATGTCTTCATGGGTTGTTCCTCATATTATGTGAAGGTCGTCACGTCTTTACGGGTTGTTCCTCATATTATGTCAAGGTCGTCACGTCTTTACGGGTTGTTCCTCATATTATGTCAAGGTCGTCACGTCTTTACGGGTTATTCCTCATATTATGCCTTCCTCTTCAAATTTTACTGACATGTGCAGAACAATCTCTCCAGGTAAACTCCAGGTGAGGCTATGTTGTTGTCTCTCTTGGTAGCTAAACGAAACAGGCCTACGGGGTACCACAAACTTTACTAGCAGTTAGAACATAGAGATAATACTGTGTACTTGTCTCTTACAGGAAGGTTTAGATTGATATTGGGTAGCGTAGGTGCCAATTTTATATCTAGAAGTAGTAATGATTTTTAAATTTCTAACACTGGTTGGTGAAACATCTACAGATGTAGGTACTCAGATGTAGCATGTGTCTAATTTTTCATACTGTCGGTACTGTATACCATTTATGTACAATTTCTCAAGCACTGCAACATCATGGAATCTTGGTACAGAGGACATCCACACAACCTTCCTGCTTACTAATGGCCCATTCCTTGGGTATAAGCTACTTCCTGCGGTGAATCCCACCTACCGGTGACAATGCCTTCGTCTACTGCACGAAGGCATTGTCACTACATTTGTCAACAGTATATAAGCGCTAAGCTCCAGCGGAAGTCTTGGACTGGTTTTGGGATGTATAAATTCGAATTTGCCAAACTTTATGAACAATTTCTGGTAATGGCTTTTTAAAGTTTACTTGAGAACGCCTCTTAATATCCACTTTAACATTTCAATGCTCATCAACCTTATGCAAGAAGTTACCATTTTCATTGGACTTTGTTGGTGTTAATTTTATGAAAAAATAGAGTATCAAATTCTCCTGGAGCTCTACAGTTCTGCTAGATACTATTAAAACTACTAGAATTAAAAAAACAACTTTCACAATTGTAAAATAAATAAATAATAAAAAAAACAGTAACTACAAAAAAAAAAAAAATTTAAATAATCAAAACCTACCGTTCCATAGTATGTTGAAATTCGAAAAATTCTAATGGTATATCTTTCAGTCTTAACAAGTGACTGAGGAAGCCAGTCGGGGCGAAACGTTTCCTCTATTAACTGTCCTGAAATGTTCATGAATATCTTTTTCTACTGTCTTATTTTTCTGAGTGTGTTTTTTCATAAATATTTTCACTTTAACTGGGTTAAGTTCCAACTATTGGACCTCTCGATGATGCTGATCTATAGCTCCTGAACCTCAGAATCTAAGCTGCAGGTAAACTGGGGAACTGACGGGCTTCTGGAGTGGGTTGAGGTGATGGGATTGTGTCTCACAAGCCTAGTTATAAATTGTGTCCAACATTTGTAATTACTATGACTGTTCAGCTTGGAAATTTGGAAAGAAGCAGAGCTGCACGAAAGTTAAAATGTATGAAGGACAACTGTAATGTTGTATAGAGAGTTGATGAGCGAGAATAGAGCATTAGGTTCTTGAGCAGGTAAATCACATTAATTCTCTCACCGACTCTTTATGAGGAAGATGCAAGGCCTGTTTACGAATAGATTTTTTATATATGTTTGTATGGCTTGGCATATGTTTCTGTGAGATGTATTATAATAATTATTAATTGAAGACATTCCTGTGCAGTAGGATTTAAATAATTGTTATGCGTAATCTTCCCCTAACTATGTATGTTAGGTTATTTGTCATCCTTGTACATAGTGGAAGAGCTAGGTCCAGAAAGCAACGTTATCTATAACAGAGGTTTGTTCAGCACGAAGTGTCTTTCAGTCATACTTGTGGACAGTACCTGCCACCCATCATCCTTCCTCAGTCATACTTGTGGACAGTACCTGCCACCCATCATCCTTCCTCAGTCATACTTGTGGGCAATACCTGCCACCCATCATCCTTCCTCAGTCATACTTGTGGGCAATACCTGCCACCCATCATCCTTCCTCAATCATACTTGTGGACAATACCTGCCACCCATCATCCTTCCTCAGTCATACTTGTGGACAGTACCTGCCACCCATCATCCTTCCTCAGTCATACTTGTGGGCAATACCTGCCACCCATCATCCTTCCTCAGTCATACTTGTGGACAATACCTGCCACCCATCATCCTTCCTCAGTCATACTTGTGGACAGTACCTGCCACCCATCATCCTTCCTCAGTCATACTTGTGGGCAATACCTGCCACCCATCATCCTTCCTCAGTCATACTTGTGGGCAATACCTGCCACCCATCATCCTTCCTCAATCATACTTGTGGACAATACCTGCCACCCATCATCCTTCCTCAGTCATACTTGTGGACAATACCTGCCAACAATACCTGCCACCCATCATCCTTCCTCAGTCATACTTGTGGACAATACCTGCCACCCATCATCCTTCCTCAATCATACTTGTGGACAATACCTGCCACCCATCATCCTTCCTCAATCATACTTGTGGACAATACCTGCCACCCATCATCCTTCCTCAATCATACTTGTGGACAATACCTGCCACCCATCATCCTTCCTCAGTCATACTTGTGGACAATACCTGCCACCCATCATCCTTCCTCAATCATACTTGTGGACAATACCTGCCACCCATCATCCTTCCTCAGTCATACTTGTGGACACTACCTGCCACCCATCATCCTTCCTCAATCATACTTGTGGACAATACCTGCCACCCATCATCCTTCCTCAGTCATACTTGTGGACACTACCTGCCACCCATCATCCTTCCTCAATCATACTTGTGGACACTACCTGCCACCCATCATCCTTCCTCAATCATACTTGTGGACAATACCTGCCACCCATCATCCTTCCTCAACCCATCATCCTTCCTCAGTCATACTTGTGGACAATACCTGCCACCCATCATCCTTCCTCAGTCATACTTGTGGACAATACCTGCCACCCATCATCCTTCCTCAGTCATACTTGTGGACAATACCTGCCACCCCATCATCCTTCCTCAGTCATACTTGTGGACAATACCTGCCACCCCATCATCCTTCCACAAGTATGTAATATGTTTAGTTTAAAAACTCATCTTTCATTTACAGTAACTCATAATAATTTTTAAACTACACAGTACACTTCTTAACTGTGACTACTATACTACAATGTGCTCAAACCATAAATATAATTCATGTCAGGTATTGATTTAATTAAGAGGATGGATGACAGCCCGACCATATGTAGAAGTTTCCATACAAAAAGAGTGGATAATGAATAGGTGTCTAGGGAAACTGGGGTAAATTGCTGGCTGGACAAGTACTGCAAGGAATCTGGAATTTCATTCGCTGGAAAGTGGGTTCATTTCTAGGGGCACACATGGTATGTATACAAGAGATGGGGTATCTTCCTGCTGCAAGAGTGACAATATTGGCCAATTCAGTTAAAGGAGCCGTTACTAAACTATGTAAGATTTTGAACTGATACTAGATAAAGGTAAGGGTGTAAGAAACAAAGGAGTTGTGGTACTAAAAGAGTGAGCAATAATTTACAAAAATATGTTAGGTAAATTTTCAGAAAACAGGATTGCTCATAAAATAGTTACAGAAAATTTGGTCTATAAACAAAGAGAGAAGGCAAGGGAGAAAAGCGAGGCAAAAACTTCCATCTATTTAAAAATAACCAAAATACAAGAAATAACATAGATGAAAAAAGAATATTTGCATGCACAAGAAACGTAGATATTATTGCAATAACTGAAACTTGGTTAAGTCCGAAAAAATAGGGACATACATGCTGAATGCAACATACAGGTATATCATTCTACTCCCCCCGTGGTTATTTTGCACAAGTATATAAATTGTCCCACTGATAAAGTCAACAGGAAAAGAAGGCGGAGTTACTATATCAGAGAAAATTTAAAATGTTCCATCAGAAACGACATAAAGGTGGAATTGACATATGTATAATCTTTTTGACTGTCGTTTCATGAAGGACATGAAAAAGTAATCTTAGGTGTGATCTACAAGCCTCCCAGATCTAGAAAGTAACCTGGGTAAATTTCTTCGCTAAGGCACCTAGTGCCCCAGAGGGGACAGTCGCGCGCGTTTGTGCTCCGTCAAAAACTGCGTGTCTTGATAGCAGGAGAAGGAACAGAATGCGGGAAATAAGCGTGTGCAACCATAAAGTGCATATACTCCTTTGAACAAACAAAAAAGGAATATCAGAGAACGCTAAATAGGAAAATATGGATTATAGTGTCACATAGAGAGTGCCGGTGGAGAAACGGTTACCGTGGGAAATAGACCTGACCAGCACTAGTGAATTATTGCTGGGTGTCGACACAAGTGGAAATAAACGAATATCGATCTATCTATCTATAAGTAATATAGTGAGTGACAAGGATATATATGTGCAGTGGCATAGTGAACTAAATTGTAGATAAGAGTAATCTAAATTATCCCCAAGTATAGCGTACAATATATAGTGTAGAAAGGGGAATATCTTACAAGCGACTGGCACTAGCGAACTATTGCCAGAGGTCCAGTGAAGTGTTAATAACGGATAAGTAACTACTATAGTCATAAGATATGAAACGAGTGATGGTAGCATTGAGGTGCAGGGAATCACAGCATACATAAATTGAGCATACAACCGTTACCTCTACTAAACAGGAAATAATCTTTTCCTTAGAAGTGTAGGGGGAAGTTAGCGTAGGCCTAACTAAGTGAAGTGTGGAGTGTGGGCAAGTCTGCCGGCTCACACCCACCCTGCACCCACCACCCGCCCTACACCATCACCCACCCAGCACCCACCACCCACCCTACACCACCACCAACCCTACACCACCACCCACCCTGCACCACCACCCACCCTACACCCACCACCCACCCTGCACCACCACCAACCCTGCACCACCACCCACCCTACACCCACCACCCACCCTACACCCACCCTACACCACCACCCACATACTGCAAACTTGGTTCGTATAAATACATCTTGCATATTACTGGCACCAGCAAGAGAAAGGTAAAGTGGAAATCAGTTTTCTTCCATGGCATACAGTGTAGTAGGATACAGACAGGATGTCAGCACAGCATATCTGTGGGACATGTAAAAAAATCCTTGGAAGGAAATCCAGAATCACATGCAACCTATGCTCTTCCAAACACCATATCTCTTGTACTAGACTAAATACAGCCTCAAAAAAATTACCTTGAACTAGCAAGGTGCTTCTGGTTGTGCAATAAAGATGTAGAACTTTGGGCAGGTATCAGAAAGGTACTAAGGAGAGTAATAAATGATAAAAATAATCAAGAAAACAAGGATGACCTCTTGGATAGTCTACCAAAAATATATAAAACATGGGAGAAAGAGATAGTGTATCAAAAAATGCAGAATGTCCATACCACAACAGATGACTCGAAACTATCTAGTCACCCACATGGTGCTAAGCCAGACCCATCCCCCCGTCATAGCACTAATACCCACAGTGCTGGTGCTGGCCCAGGCTCCCCCAGGCATAGCACCAATACCCTCAGTGCTGGTGCTGGCCCAGACCCAGCTCCACCCCCCAGCCCCAGTGCTGACCCAGACCCAGCCCCCAGCCTTACTGCCAGCCCAGACTCTCCTAGGGACACTACCCAAACCACCACAAAAACAGTAAATATACAACCATCATTGCACAAGACCGTGGCCCACAGTACAGATGTTGGAGAGGAGTCTCCTCCTTCCTCTACTGGGGAAAGTAGATGGAATCCAGGACGGGGTGGCCCTGGCTTGGATACTGAGGATTATAGTGCAGTCCCAGAACCTGCAGAAATTGACAACACACCTCCCAACAATTCTCAACCAAAGGTGAATTTGTGCAAATATTATGCTTGGGGCATCTGTAAGCATGGAATAACAGGGGAAAAAAATGGGACATGCAACTTTGACCATCCCAAAAAATGTAGCGACCTCCTGTCTAAAGGAGTGTGTCGTTCTTCTTCCTGTACTTTCTTTCACCCAAAAATGTGCCACTCCTCGGTCCTCCAGAAGCAGTGTTACAACATCGAGTGCCCTGCATACCATCTAAAAGGGACCAGGAGGCACAGACCCCACAAGACAAACAATAGTAGCTACGACAACCCAACTCCAGGTGATTTTTTAGTGGCAGGAAACAGAAAAAGAAAATGGAAGGAAATAACAAAAATAGTCCACCAACTTGGAGCCTTGTTGGACTGGAGGCACAGCCAGTGGCCACCCATGACCCTCCAGAATTACAACTACTGATGCCAATTACAAAATCCCCCCAACAAACACAGAATACAACCTCGTTCATATTTGCTAATATACAGGGCCTTAAGCCATCGACCAACAACAAAATACCTTTTATCAGTGGACTTCTAGTGGAGTCTAATGCAATGTTTGCAGCCTTCACAGAGACTCACACAAAAGATCACTTTGACAGTGAAATATGGATAAGTGGTTACAACCTTTTTAGATGCGACAGAAAAAACAGGCAATAAGGGGGGGTTGGCCTGTATGTCAAAGAGTCCCTTATCTGCACGGAGTTGCTGAACACCACAAATGAGGTAGTTGAAGTTCTATCAATAAAGATCGAGAACCAAAACCTAGTCATTGTGGTTGTATACAAGCCACCAGATGCAACCTCCCAACAGTTCAAGGAACAGCTACTGAAAATCGATTACTGTTTGGAAAACCTTCCAGCTTCATCCCCAAACATCTTACTGCTTGGTGATTTCAACCTAAGGCATACAAAATGGAAGAATGTAGCAAATAATGTTATAGCTGAAACAATCCCCGGAGGTAGCGCAGATGAAAGGTCACACACACATGAGCTACTAAGTCTCTGCGAAAAACACACCTTAAGCCAGCAGATAGTGGAGCCAACAAGACTAGAAAACACACTTGACCTTATCTTCACAAATAATGAGGACCTGATAAGAGACATACGAATATCAAAAACAACTAATTCCGATCACAATCTAATCGAAGTCCAGACGTACATGCATAGGGGTCCTGAACAGCAGAATGCATGTACCTGTGAAGGTGTCTTCACAAAATACAATTTCAACAACAAGAACATCAACTGGGACCAGGTAAACCATGTCCTAAACGAAACATGTTGGGAAGATGTCTTAAATGACATGGATCAAAACCAGTGCCTTGAAAGGATCAACTTCCTGGTACCCAAAGCATGTTCTAGGCATATTCCCCTAAGAAAGAAGAAGAGCAGGAGTAAACTGGAGAGAAAAAGACGCTCCCTCTACAGAAGACGACGAAGAGTCACTGAGCTCCTCAGGAGTGCTAGAATATCTGATACACGAAAGGAGGTGCTGACCAGGGAAGTGGAAACTATCGAACTTAAGCTAAATGACTCTTACAGGAACCAGGAGAGGCAGGAGGAGCTTAAAGCTATTAGTGAAATTGAAAGAAATTCAAAATATTTCTTTTCATATGCCAAAAACAAGGCAAATACCACATCTAGTATCGGGCCCTTACTCAGACAGGATGGGACTTACACAGACGACAACAAGGAAATGAGTGAAATATTGAAATCCCAGTACGACTCTGTGTTTAGTGAACCACTAATCGGTCTGAGGATCGACGACCCAAATGATTTCTTCATGAATGAGCCTCAAAACTCCATAAATGTATGCCAGATTTCCGACATTACCCTAACTCCGATAGATTTCGAAAAAGCCATTGACAACATGCCTATGCACTCAGCCCCGGGCCCAGACTCGTGGAACTCTGTTTTCATTAAGAACTGCAAGAAACCCCTCTCGCGTGCCCTAAGTACACTATGGAGGAGGAGCTTGGACATGGGTGAAATTCCACAGTCACTTAAAACAACGGATATAGCCCCACTCCATAAAGGTGGCAGCAAAGCATTAGCTAAGAACTATAGACCAATAGCTCTGACATCCCACATCATAAAAATCTTTGAAAGAGTGCTAAGAAGCAGGATTGCAAATCACCTGGATTCCCAAAATCTGCACAATCCAGGGCAACATGGGTTCAGGGCAGGTCGCTCCTGCCTCTCACAACTACTGGATCACTATGACATGGCCTTGGATGCACTGGAAGAAAATCAGAATGCAGATGTAATATACACAGACTTTGCAAAAGCATTTGACAAATGCGATCATGGCGTAATAGCCCATAAAATACGTGCTAAAGGAATAACTGGGAAAGTGGGGAGATGGATCTTCAACTTCCTAACAAATCGAACACAAAGAGTAGTGGTCAACAGAGTTAAATCGGAGGCTGCCATAGTGAAGAGCTCTGTTCCACAAGGCACAGTACTCGCCCCCATCTTATTCCTTATCCTCATATCAGACATAAACAGAGATATACACCACAGCACCGTATCATCCTTTGCGGATGATACTAGGATCTGCATGAGGCTGTCATCTGCTGAGGACGCGGTTAACCTCCAAGAAGATATAAACAAAGTTTTCCAGTGGGCAACGGTAAACAGTATGATGTTCAATGAGGACAAATTTCAACTACTCCGTTATGGAAAACTGGAGGAGATAATAACTAGAACAGAGTATACTACTGACTCCGGCCATACAATAGAGCGGAAAAATAATGTAAGGGACCTGGGAGTAGTAATGTCTGAGGATCTCACTTTCAAGGATCACAACAGTGCCACGATCGCATGTGCAAAGAAAATGATAGGATGGATAATGAGAACTTTCAAAACGAGAGATGCCAAGCCCATGATGATCCTTTTCAAATCACTTGTTCTCTCTAGGCTGGAATACTGCTGTACATTAACATCTCCATACAAAGCAGGTGAAATCGCAGATCTAGAGAGTGTACAGAGATCCTTTACTGCACGTATAAGTTCTGTCAAGCACCTTAACTACTGGGAACGCTTGGAAGCACTTGACTTGTACTCGTTGGAACGCAGGAGGGAGAGATATATCATAATCTACACTTGGAAAATCTTGGAAGGAATGGTCCCAAATCTGCACACAGAAATCACTCCCTACGAAAGTAAAAGACTGGGCAGGCGATGCAAAATGCCGCCAATAAAAAGTAGGGACGCCATTGGTACACTAAGAGAAAACACCATAAGTGTCCGGGGCCCAAAACTGTTCAACAGCCTCCCATCAAGCATTAGGGGAATTGCCAATAAACCCCTGGCTGCCTTCAAGAGAGAGCTGGACAGATACCTAAAGTCAGTGCCGGATCAGCCGGGCTGTGGCTCGTACGTCGGACTGCGTGCGGCCAGCAGTAACAGCCTAGTTGATGAGGCCCTGATCCATCGGGAGGCCTGGTCATGGACCGGACCGCGGGGGCGTTGATCCCCGGAATAACCTCCAGGTAACCTCCAGGTAAGGCATCTGGAAACGAATATGTAGTGTAGATGGACACTTTTAATTTTAACCAATTGACTGGAACAGTTTAATAGGAAATCTTGAGTCTAGCGATTTTCTTGAAATGGTAAATTAATGTTTATGAAAACAGTTTGTCAGAACCAATTAAAGGAAATAACCTGCTGGACTTGGTTCTAGCAAACAAAAATTCTCTCGATAGATAGATAATCTTTGTTAAATAATCACGTGGTTAATGGTGAGCTTGGAGAAAGAAATCACAAATCAGTTTCAACGTCTCTTTCACTTATCTTAATAACGTTAACAAAGTTAAAGACCTTTAGTTTCGCACTACAGATATGAGGTTAATGGGCTTTCCGAGTAGTTTGGACAAACTAGGGATTATTATGAGGAAGTCCTGATAGACGGAGGTGGTTCCCAATATGATATTAACAAAGTAATGCACAAGCTGGCCACGCTACATATATTCCTAACAGAGCAAATCCAAATTACTCTAAATAGATCAGCAATAAACCAAAATGTCTCATTGGTTAAAATAAAGGAATTTATAGGCGAAACAAAAGAGGTGAAGTTTGCCTCATAGATTAAGTGAGAAGTCAAAAATGAAAATGAAAGACATGAGAATATGAGAGTAAGGTTGTGAGGTAATCAAACACCAATCCAAGGTGTTTCAGGTATACAGGAAGAAGATTAGGGAAATGATACGCCCACTTAAATGTTACTCAGGTCTACCACTGTTAGTGACAAAGAAATATGCACCATTTTCAACACTTATTTCCTCTTCGATTTTACACAAGACGATATAAATGAAATCCCAAAACTTGATAATTATGCTGGTCATGACGATAATAAAATATGCCATGTGAAAGTCACTACTAACAGGGTCCCCAAACAACTACACAGACTGAGTCTAATCAAGTCCCTAGACCTTCATGGTCTGTTTTCAAAGATTCTAAAGGAATATACGCAGGAACTTAGCAAACCATTAGCTAGTCTAATAGATCACTACAAATAAGTATAATACCAAGCGTAGATTGGAGGAGATATGATTGATGTATACAATTAGAAAACAGGAATAAATAAACAGAATATAAATAGTGAGTTACAGTAAAGAAAACTGGACCAACAGTAATGTATTCAAATTGGAAAAATTGAGAGTTAGAAAGGATACAGGGAAGTACTGAACTGGCAACAGAGTTGTTGATGAGTGGAATGATCACCCCAAGTAGCGCTTTATTTATAGGTATGACGGGTACATGTGTGGGTGTGGCTTGTATCTACCTACCTGGAGAGGCAAAGATGATGTGATCAGTCCATCAACCTCAAAGATATTGTTTGAAGTGATCAGTCCCTCAGCCTGGATTTATGATCAACTTCATAGTCTTAAACAATGTGCAATTGAAGCATGATAATGTAGCCATTTATAGGGCCAAAGATGTCATTATATAAAGGCATACGAATTGAAAACACTGCAGGAAGCTTACTGTCCCATATTTGGTAGGTTCTCAGATCCAACTCTTCTCATTCATAACTAGTGATCGGGTAATGAAGTCGCAGATGTCTTCTACATCAGGAAGAAGACTACTGTGTAGGCGAAGCGTTACACATATCTTATCTACTTTTCAGTATTGTTAATATTTAATCTCCGAAATTAGATTGTTTCCAGTTTTAAGTTTAAAAAAATAATTGAAACGATCATAAATAAGGATAAGAAGGATATTTCCTAAAAATCGAGCGTGGCTAGCAGCGCTGCTGAGGTCAGCATCAACCGGGAGAAAAGCGAAGCATCGGTCTCCGATATTTTCCAATAATCTCCCCGTAATTATCATTCAATAGAACGAACATCTGTGTTTATCATCATAGATATGATAGGAAGGGAGTTTATGTGCCCGGTACTCGGTATGTCATATTTAAATGATTACGTGATGTTACACTCCGCTCGTAGTGTAACATCACTGCTACACTCTCAATATTAATCGCATACACAGGGAAGTATACTTAGCCTCTTGTAGCCAGGTTTATATCATATGTGGTTAGATTATCATACCGAGTTTCTTGAGGGATTTTTAACCCTAGATAAATATATTGTCCAGTCTTTTGATGATTGAATGACGCGTATTCATATCGTTACCAATTTTATTTGATGATTATTATCATTTGTGATCTCAGAGAAAATGTTAACTATTCCTCTAGGTATTCGTAATGATTCGTATTTAAAAAGCTTGTTACTCTGCAAGGTCATCATTTTAATTATTTAAACTATCCAATAAGCAGATTTAATTCTCATATTAGGGTTTTCAAATATACGATCGGGGCAGAAATCGTGGCACCTCTAACAGAGGGGCAACTATCGGCGGACACGACTCACTGCTGACTGATCGTAAGAACTTTTGCTGTACTTGGGTAACCCTTAACAACGTTATAATTGTTCTTACTGTTAAATTCTTGTTAGTGTTTATCACAACTCTATTTTGATCCAAACGAATCAGTACAGAGGAAATAAAACTAGATACAAGTATCACTATATGCATCGGTGTCATATTGAGTCATACTAAGACATGCTAAGTCATACTGAGACATACTAAGTCATACTAAGAAATACTGAGTCATACTGAGTCATGCTAAGTCATACTGAGACATAGTCATTCTGAGTCGTACTGAGACATACTGAATCATGCTGAGACATGCTGAGTCATACTGAGTCATACTGAGACATACTGAGCCATACTGAGACATGCTAAGTCATACTGAGACATAGTCATTCTGAGTCGTACTGAGACATATTGAGTCATACTGAGACATACTGAGTCATACTGAGACATATTGAGTCGTACTGAGACATATTGAGTCATACTGAGACATACTGAGTCATACTGAGACATATTGAGTCGTACTGAGACATATTGAGTCATACTGAGTCATACTGAGTCATACTGAGGAACTTTTCAACAACGTGATAAACCTTTTACACTGTGTTTAGGTTTCTCACTGTCGGCTCGTGAGTTTCGGAGAATAATGTTTAAAAAACATTTATATTCAGACTATACATAGATTTGGGGTATTGATTGTTAATGTTAGATTCAGAACCTTGCTTTGGTGCGCTGTTTTCAATACGCTTCCGAAGGTTACTTCTTTACTCCGTCTCTGTCGTGTATACGCAACAGAACAATCATTTACAGTAGCAAGACAAAAGAGCATCAGTTTAGCAAGACAAGAGAGCATCAGTTTAGCAAGACAAAAGAGCATCAGTTCAGCAAGACAAAAGAGCATCAGTTTAGCAAGACAAAAGAGCATCAGTTTAGCAAGACAAAAGAGCATCAGTTTAGCAAGACAAAAGAGCATCAGTTTAGCAAGACAAAAGAGCATCAGTTTAGCAAGACAAAAGAGCATCAGTTTAGCAACACAAAAGAGCATCAGTTTAGCAAGACAAAAGAGCATCAGTTTAGCAAGACAAAAGAGCATCAGTTTAGCAAGACAAAAGAGCATCAGTTTAGCAAGACAAAAGAGCATCAGTTTAGCAAGACAAAAGAGCATCAGTTTAGCAAGACAAAAGAGCATCAGTTTAGCAAGACAAAAGAGCATCAGTTTCTGATGACTTATGATTAGAAACATTTGGGTATATGGTATCACGTATTTTGGCATTTACTGCAAACTTTTTCACCGGCTAGACACTGCCTGAGCTGGAAAATCTTTCCATACAAAAAACATTTAGTCTTACCATTCTATATATATTTTTTTTTTCTACTTTATCTCAATTTTATAACTTTATATCTAACTTTTTCACTCAGTTTTGACTGCTTTATTTATGCATGCATCATCATAAGCATCAGATCCGTCAATGATAACTGGACATCCTTTCTGTAATATATAATATCATTAAATTTATCTACAAAGTTTCACTGTATATCTGAGGTGCGAAGCTGTGTCACCAGAACCAGTAATCTGCACCAACACTTCTCATAAATATTTCCGTCCCATCAAACCGATGTTATTACTCTTAAACAGAAAGTAAAATATGCATTATTCTGCTCCAGTGCTGGAAAAAAACAAAGTCTTCATTACATGAAATTCATTCCCGCCATTAGACTATTTTAATAGTTTTTGTTTAGTTGTGTTAGCAAGCAAAACGTCTTAGACTGTGACATTATCTTTACCCACTAAAGTTCAGTACAGTTCAGGGGAGAGTGTGTGACCTTTACTGTATAATACAAGTTTATCCCAGAGACAACGTAAGATACATTTCCAGCTGTTCACCTGTTTTATATATATATATATATATATATATATATATATATATATATATATATATATATATATATATATATATATATATATATATATATATGTATTATATTTAAATATATAACATATATTATATTATATATCAATATATAGGCAGGGTGGCCCGAAAAAGAAAAACTTTCACCATCATTCACTCCATCACTGTCTTGCCAGAAGGGTGCTTTACACAACAGTTTTTAAACTGCAACATTAACACCCCTCCTTCAGAGTGCAGGCACTGTACTTCCCATCTCCAGGACTCAAGTCCGGCCTGCCGGTTTCCCTGAACCCCTTCATAAATGTTAATTTGCTCTGTTTCGCTCCATTCTCTCTACATGTCCGAATCACCTCAACAACCCTTCCTCAGCCCTCTGGACAACAGTTTTGGTAATCCCGCACCTCCTCCTAACTTCCAAACTACGAATTCTCTTCATTATATTCACACCACACATTGCCCTCAGACATGACATCTCCACTGCCACCAGCCTTCTCCTCGCTGCAACATTCATCACCTATGCTTCACACCCATATAAGAGCGTTGGTAAAACTATACTCTCATACATTCCCCTCTTTGCCTCCAAGGACAAAGTTCTTTGTCTCCACAGACTCCTAAGTGCACCGCTCACCCTTTTCCCCTCATCAATTCTATGATTCACCTCATCTTTCATAGACCCATTCGCTGACACCTGCACTCCCAAATATCTGAATACATTCACCTCCTCCATACTCTCTCCCTCCAATCTGATATCCAATCTTTCATCACCTAATCTTTTTATTATCCTCATAACCTTACTCTTTCCTGAATTCACTTTTAATTTTCTTCATTTACATATCCTATAAAAATTCATCCACCAACCTCTGCAACTTCTCTTCAGAATCTCCCAAGAGCACAGTGTCATCAGCAAAGAACAACTGTGACAACTCTCACTTTATGTGCGATTCTTTATCTTTTAACTCCACTCCTCTTGCCAAGACCCCTCGCATTTACTTCTCTTACAACCCCATCCATAAATATATTAAACAACCACGGTGACATCACACATCCTTGTCTAAGGCCTACTTTACTGGGAAATAATCTCCCTCTTTCCTACATACTCTAACTTGAGCCTCACTATCCTCGTAAAAACTCTTCACTGCTTTCAGTAACCTTCCTCCTATCCCGCAACATCTGCCACATTGCCCCCCTATCCACCCTGTCATACGCCTTTTCGCAATCCATAAATGCCACAAAAACCTCTTTAGCCTTATCTAAATACTGTTCACTTATATGTCTCACTGTAAACACCTGGTCCACACACCCCCTACCTTTCCTAAAGCCTCCTTGTTCATCTATTATCCTATTCTCCGTCTTACTCTTAATTCTTTCAATAATAACCCTACCATACGCTTTACCAGGTATACTCAACAGACTTATCCCCATATAATTTTTGCATTTCCTTTGGTCCCCTTTGCCTTTATACAAAGGAACTATGCATGCTCTCTGCCAGTCCCTAGGTATCTTACCCTCTTCCATACATTTATTAAATAATTGCACCAACCACTCCAAAACTATATCCCCACCTGCTTTTAACATTTCTGTCTTTATCCCATCAATCCCAGCTGCCTTACCCCCTTTCATTTTACCTACTGCCTCATGAACTTCCCCCACACTCACAACTGGCTCTTCCTCACTCCTACAAGATGTTATTCCTCCTTGCCCTATACACGAAATCACAGCTTCCCTATCTTCATCAACATTTAACAATTCCTCAAAATATTCCTTCCATCTTCCCAATACCTCTAACTCTCCATTTAATAACTCTCCTCTCCTATTTCAAACTGACAAATCCATTTGTTCTCTAGGCTTCCTTAACTTGTTAATCTCACTGAAAAACTTTTTCTTAATTTCAACAAAATTTGTTGATAACATCTCAGCCACTCTCTCATTTACTCTCTTTTTACATTGCTTCACCACTCTTTTAACCTCGCTCTTTTTCTCCATATACTCTTCCCTCCTTGCATCACTTCTACTTTGTAAAAACTTCTCATATGCTAACTTTTTCTCCCTTACTACTTACTCTATTTACATTATCATTCCACCAATCGCTCTTCTTCCCTCCCACACCCACTTTCCTGTAACCACAAACTTCTGCTGAACACTCTAACACTACATTTTTAAACCTACCCCATACCTCTTCGACCCCATTGCCTATGCTCTTATTAGCCAATCTATCCTCCAACAGCTGTTTATATCTTACCCTAACTGCCTCCTCTTTAAGTTTATAAACCTTCATCTCTCTCTTCCCTGATGCTTCTATTCTCCTTGTATCCCATCTACCTTTTACTCTCAGTGTAGCTACTATATATATGTAAAGGAAGAAAAAAACCAGCACTGCTACTTGAAACATCATTGACTCTCAACTAGTTTCGGAACAACCTCACTCCATCATCAGACACTATAAAATCAGAGAAGCAACTGTAAGAATCAGATCTGAACATGTACTAAACGTCAAATTAACATGAGCCAAAGAAAATATAAAAGATTAAAGAACAATAATAAAATAAAGTAAAATAAACCTAGAAATAAAGTAACTCTACTGACCGTTCATTATTACTTAAGGAAGGTTTGTGTCTAATGGAGTATAGAGACTAGTGCTGCCAGCTCAATGGTATTAGAACGACTGGAGAAGACAGTGAACGATTTCATGTCTTTGTGTCGTCTGTGGCTTCACAGTGTTGCCGTGTGCCACTAATGGGGAATGGGGGGTGTAATCAGTTACCTATTTATTTAATGAATCAGTCTAGCAAGATTTCCCTTATTCGTTTAATCACCTAACAGATTTTGCAGAGCAGTGGCAAGGTCATTTGTTAAAGCCTAGCAATCTAACCTTCTATGTATACACAGTATGTCACACCATTGGGTAGTGCAATGGAATCGATATTTTACAAATAAGATATCTGACCATACAATGGAGTCCTTTATTGATCTTCTGGTAAGATGTGACTTACCACTGGAGAGTAATACCACTGTATCTCATAACTATGTTTACCTCACTCACTGTATGACAGTAAATAATGAACAAGGATAGCTGTCGATTTGTTTTTTCCTTCCTCCCTAGCAAAGATAAGTCTGTTTTTATAATTTTTACTCGAATCCTTTTGATCTGTCATGTAAAGCGAGCGCCAGAGTCGAAATACATGTAACATAAAGTTAGGAAGTCCCAAATAGTGCGGTGGAGCCTATAGGCATCTAGGCCTAATCGTTATCCACTAGGCTCATTGTGGTCTTGGTTCTGGCGGTACTTGATCACTACATCTGTACACACTTGTAAATCCACCACTGAACCCATTACTGACTCACTACTGAACCCACTACTGAGCCACTACTGATCCATTACTGAACCCACTACTGATCCAGTACTGATCCACTACTGAACCCCCTACTAATCCAGTACTGATCCACTACTGAACCCACTATTGATCCACTACTGAACCTACTACTGATACACTACTGAACCTACTACTGATCCACTACTGAACCCACTAATGATCCACTACTGAAACCACTACCGATTCACTACTGAACCCACTACTGATCCACTACTGAACCCACTACTGATCCACTACTGAAACCACTACTGATCCACTTCTGAGTCCACTACTGATCCACTACTGATACACTACTGAACCCACTACTGACCCACTACTGATCCACTACTGAACCCACTACTGATCCAGTACTGAACCCACTACTGATCCACTACTGAACCTACTACTGATACACTACTGAACCCACTACTGATACACTACTGAACCTACTACTGATCCACTACTGAACCCACTAATGATCCACTACTGAAAATACTACTGATCCACTACTGAACCCACTACTGATCCACTACTGAACACACTACTGATCCACTACTGAACCTACTACTGATTCACTACTGAATCTACTACTGATCCACTACTGAACCTACTACTGATACACTACTGAACCCACTACTGATCCACTACTGAACCCACTACTGATCCACTACTGAACCTACTATTGATCCACCACTGAACCCACTAATGATCCACTACTGAATTCACTACTGATCCACTACTGAAAATACTACTGATCCACTACTGAACCACTACTGATCCACTACTGATCCACTACTAAACCCACTACTGATCCAGTGCTAACTGATCACTGACCCACTATTGAAACACCACTCTCATACGTTTCAGCCACTATTAACCCACCACTTACCACCCATGATACACTAATGACCCATCACTGACTCATACTCACTACTGACCCAGTTCTCACCCACTACTGACCCAGTTCTCACCCACTACTGACCCAGTTCTCACCCACTACTGACCCAGTTCTCACCCACTACTGACCCAGTTCTCACCCACTACTGACCCAGTTCTCACCCACTACTCTCTCAGTTCTCACCCATTACTGGCCCAGTTCTCACCAACTACTGACCCAGTTCTCACCCACTACTGTCTCAGTTCTCACCCACTACTGACCCAGTTCTCACCCACTACTGACCCAGTTCTCACCCACTACTGACCCAGGTCTCACCCACTATTGACCCACTTCTCATCCACTACTGACCCAGTTCTCACCCACTACTGACCCAGTTCTCACCCACTACTGACCCAGTTCTCACCAACTACTGACCCAGGTCTCACCCACTACTGACCCAGTTCTCACCCACTACTGACCCAGTTCTCACCCACTACTGACCCAGTTCTCACCCACTACTGACCCAGTTCGCACCAACTACTGATCCAGTTCTCACCCACTACTCTTTCAGTTCTCACCCACTACTGACCCAGTTCTCACCAACTACTGACCCAGTTTTCACCCATTACTCTCTCAGTTCTCACCCACTACTGACCCAGTTCTCACCCACTACTGACCCAGGTCTCACCCACTACTCACCCAGTTCTCACCCACTACTGACCCAGTTCTCACCCACTACTGACCCAGTTCTCACCAAGCACTGACTCATCATCTTCTGACAGTGACCTCCAAATTTTTTGACATTTAGTACAGGTGCCTGAGTAATGGAGCTGTGAGGTGGTGATTACCTCTGTCATACCTTCCCTCCCAACCTCCCTCCTTCCCAAGATCCCTCCCTTCATATTTACCTCCTTCCTTATCTTCCTCCCTTCTCTAGATTCCTCCGTAGATCCCTTCCTCCGTAGATCCCTCCCTTCCTCCTTACCTGCCTCCCTCTCCCTCCCTTGCTCTCTCCCTCTCACTCCATCCATGTCACACCTCACCCTTCCTAACCCCCCTTACCTCCCTCATTCTCTTCCTCCTTCACCACTCCCTCCCCTCACTCACTTCCTAACTTCACCTCTCTCTCTCACCCCTGCCTATCTTTCCCCTCTCTCCTTCCCTCCATCCCACTTCTTACCTCTGTCAATTCTTTCCTCCCTCACGCTATCTCACCCTTTCCATCGATCTCTCCCCTTTCCTACCTCCTTCCCCCCACTCTCATCCCCTCCCTGCTCCCAACCTACCCTCTTTCCCTACCTCCCTCCTTATCTTTATCCTATCCTTCCATCTCTCTCTCTCTCTCTCTCTCTCTCTCTCTCTCTGTCTATTTATCAATCTATCTCTCTCTTTTCTCTACACGGCGTTTTACGAAGTTAGGTTAAATATTCCTAATTTTATTTTTTTTACATTTTCATTTAAAAACCTGACAAAAGTACAAAAGATACATAATAATAGTGAAGAATACAAAAACATAATAGAATCCGCTACTAGCACCAGGTTATTCCTAGAGGTGACAAGTACTACAACAACGGTCACTGTAACAAACAGTACACGCAAGTCAATCATAACTCACTAAGTCATTACAGTCTGACAGGTACCACCACGCAATCGTCAACAATGACACACACCAAAGGAAAACTTTTCATGGTTTTACAGTAATTAGGAGTACCTTGTCATAAACTATTACTACAAATACAATATACAAATTGCACAACATCACAAGGTTACTAAAGTAAAGGTAGTAACACGTGACTAAAGCCATAGCAACAATTGTCACACACAAAATGTATACTACACAAATCATGATAGTAAAGTATAATGACCCTAACAAAAGCTATCATAACAACTATAAAAGCACAAAATACGAACATACATCTAGTGCAGGATATAGGTTATTTTTATTAAAAACTTCAAGTACATAACATAAAGTGTTATATAACAATGGAGGTCAAAAGATCATCAGTACAATACAGGTTCTGGGTGTCTTAAACTAAAATTGACAGAACACGACCTGCTCACCTCTGCACCGTACACTGCTGGGTGTCTTAAACTAAAATTGACAGAACACGACCTGCTCACCTCTGCACCGTACACTGCTACAAAACCTACACTCAGGAACAAATCATTGCCGGACAAATAAGTTTTATTTGTAACCTACTGTGGCATGCAAAGAGTACGTAACCTTTATTCGGCGCATGGACACACCCTCATTTACAGGCTATCTCCCCCAACCAGCGAACCAGGTTGCTAAGAGTTGATGATGGGGCCCCATCGTTCAACTAGTGACCAGGTTCTAGCCAATAAGAAGGTGGGATTGACAATCTCAGAGGTTATGTGGATACCGCTCTCCTGTCTGCCCTTGTCATTCCCATTCTAGAGCTGGTTGAAGCACGGTCTGCTATATTGTGGCTTCTATTTCTGCCTTGCTTACCGTGGAGTGCACTATATTTATCACTGTACATAGTGTACATATTGCTGTTCTAAATTGGTGAAGGATAATATAAGTCTAAACTTTTTCTACTGTGTTTATTTGCTCCCATTACACCTGGGATAACAGGCCATTTGAAATCCTAGGTTGTAATACCTACCAACATAAAATTCAAAATTTTAAATCAACACATGGTAACAGGGTCCTCTACGAACACCAGGTATCCCCGGCCGTACGGACACTACAAACATTAACAAAAGTGCATTATGTGGGACGCAATTCATATAAGGTGTGCAGTCCTAGAGAAAATCCACAACACTAAAGTAGATGACTAAACATGCTAACGAACAACAGGACATAGTTATTATGGTAATTAGGGAATGCCTAATCAACAGACGTTGCAACTAATGCAGCTTACAAGGCACACACCATAAAGGTTCGGAGAATGACAGTATATAATACTATACTATCGCCTTTGCGGCGCCTTGTTCTACACTCCTTCAACCAAACCAATAGACACTATCCAACTTGTCTGGTAGCAGTAACGTATTGCAACATATCTACCCTATACGCGACAGCCTGCGCCAAAAGGCTGGCCACCAGAACTCCACCTTAAGTCCTCAAAAGCCACCTCCCCCCCTCTCCCTTGTGTCTCAGCCTAAAAGAATGCACACTGCACCCTGCAGGGCTTCGCCATCATCTTCTACACATTTCCCGTCGTGGCAAGTATCACAGCCAATCATGCTTTCTAAGTACGTGCCCACGCCATACAAGAACATCTACCTGAAAGACATGGTAAACCAATCCAGCACACGCCGGCGCCCCCACTCCCCAGACACTGACACTCTGTTCCAAGGAGATCTGAGATATGAGAACCATTGACAGCCGGAACACACTCAGGGACACAGTAATGACTGGCATGATCGATGTTACACCATCCCCCCCCCCGTCTGATCCATTTCACATCCAAGCCAACAACATCCATTAACCGTCACTCCTCCCCCCTTCTGCCACATCTGTCATACAACAACTAGTTCACTTGCACTCCCGATCATCGCTGTCCACCAGCCCATTGCCGTCCTGTCCCAACCAATGTGCTAAGTTTTGCTACCGTCATACCACGATAACCCTCAGGAAAACACTCGACCCACTTACTACCATAGATGCTTCTATTTCTGTACATTGTCCTGTAAAACCGTGCAGCCAACGCACTAACCTTACTGGTACCTCACACCTCACGCATTCCCCAAGACGTACAAATAATCCACCATGATATATCGCAACGCTCGTGCCACCTCTTGTGTCACCCCATCCATGTCGAGAAGAAATGCTCTTAAAGTAGTCACCCTTCCCCCCAACATCCTGAATACTCCCCTCATCCACATCATTCACAACCTTACCGCTTCTAGTGTAGGACAAAAATACACCGCGTGAAATGCTGTTTTCTCATCACCACAATGCACACAAGTTGCATCCTGAACATAACCCATTTTCCATAACATCACCTTTGATGCCAGTATCCCCATGATGAATCAATACACCACCTCACGCATCTTAGTGGGTATACGAAGCCTCCGGAAATCCTTCCATATCATCTTCCAATTACATGTAGGATAAACCCCTACCCCTGACAGTGCTGCCCGCCAGGACCCCACGCTGTACATCCCATAACTTATATTGGAGCAAATTCCTCGCATGCCTCCAGGTCCTTTCCATGCCACCAACATTAGACTTCTCTCCCTACCTCTCACACCCTATGGCCTCGAGCCCCCCCCTAGTTTTAAGTAACACGCCCAGACATAAATTGCTCTCCCCCCTAGGTCCCAAAGCTTGCAAACCTAAACCCCCCACACATACTCCAGACATCATCACCTCACATCCCAAACATGCCCGTCCATTTCCCCAAATATACCTCAACGCCCTTCTCTGTATCTCCATTACATCACAGGGCCACAAAGGATATACAGCTGCCACTCCCCAGACCTTACTATACACAAGCGAGTTCACGACCATCACCCATTGGTGCAACAAGGAATCCCCTCACCCACATAAACGAAATCCTCCCGTGCACTAATCAGAACTGTCGTATCATCAACGTACCTCACTACACACCTCCCCCCCAGACGCATCCTCGCACCTCCTTCTCCACTCACGATCTACCAGGTCATAAAAGGGATTTTGTACACATGCGAACAAGATTTGGGAAAGCGGACACCCCTGCCTCAAACCTTATACCATGCATATATTGCCCCCCAGTCACCCATTCACCTGAACCCTAATCATTACCCCGGCGTACATTGCCTCCACCCATCCCGCTACTTTTGCACCAAAACCCAAGCCATGTAAAGACTACCACATAAATCCCCTGTCCACACAATCATACGCAGTTTCCCAGTCCAAACCAAGAACCCCCCTCCCCCACCCCCTCCAGGAAATCCCAGATACGTTCCTGCCCCTCCCTCATACTTCTCCCAGGAATTCCATACTGTCCCTCGTGTAAAACTGACCCCAATATCTTCGAAAACACCTTGTAATCAGCCCTGTAAGCGCTCAGAACATGCTCCCCTCCCTTCTTAGGAACCAACACAACACTCATTCGTTGGGATTCACCCATTCTCCCACCTGCCAACATATTATTTAGAACCCCAATGAAAGCATGCCTGATGCATTCCCAATGTGTCCTGTAAAATTCAACTGGCAAAGCATCAATGCCCGGCGCCTTACCAGTCCACATTCCAAAAATCGCCACCGCAGCCTCCTCCTCACAAATTTCCTCCTCCATCCTCTCTCTAACCTTCGTCCCCAACACATCAAACCCCCCCCCCGCCAACCCCCGCTAACCCCCGCCAAACCCCGCAAACCATTACCCACCCGCCTCCTCCATTTTTCCCGAAACCAAGCATCGACGTAATAGCCCATGCTTTTGTGCCATCCTGTTATCCCCCTAGTTTTCCAATGGGCAACAGAGAACAATATGATGTTCAATGAAGACAAATTCCAACTACTCCGTTATGGAAAACTGGAGGAAATAATAACTAGAACTGAGTATACTACAAACTCCAATCACACAATAGAGAGGAAAAGTAATGTGAGAGACCTGGGAGTGGTAATGTCAGAGGATCTCACCTTCAAGGATCACAACAATGCCACTATCACATCTGCGAGGAAACTGATAGGATGGATAATGGGAACATTCAAGACAAGAGATGCTAAGCCAATGATGATCCTTTTTAAATCACTTATTCTTTCTAGGCTGGAATACTGCTGTACATTAACATCCCCATTCAAGGCAGGTGAAATTGCAGAGCTAGAGAATGAACAGAGAACCTTTACTGCACATATAAGTTCCATCAAACACCTTAACTACTGGGAGCGCCTGGAAGCACTGGACTTGTACTCACTAGAGTGCAGGCGAGAGAGATATATCATAATCTACACCTGGAAGATTCTGGAGGGACTGGTCCCTAATATGCACACAGTAATCACTCCATACGAAAGCAAAAGACTTGGCAGGCGATGCAACATACCCCCAGTGAAAAGTAAGGGCGTCACTGGTACACTAAGAGAAGACACAATAAGTCTCCAGGGCCCAAGACTGTTCAACAGCCTCCCACCAGCAATAAGGGGCATTATGGGAAGACACCTGGTTGTCTTCAAGAGGGAGCTGGACAGATACCTAAAGACGGTGCCGGATCAGCCGGACTGTGGTTCGTACGTTGAATTACGTGTGGCCAGCAGTAACAGCCTCATTGATCGGGCCCTGATCCACCAGGAGGCCTGGTCGTGGACCAGGCCGCGGGGACGTTGATCCCCGGAATGCCCTCCAGGTAGACCCCCGAACTTGCCACCATTTGCAACATGGTAGTCATAGCACGACATTCTCGGAACCTGCATAACACGAACCCCGATGGCTTGTCGCCCCATAGTACGTCCTCCAATCCCGCTCGATAATGTATCCCATCGAAACGTTCGCTGTGAATGTCCATGAGTCTATCCCTTATGGATTCCGCTTCCCCACCCGCCCCACACCCCATCATAACAATTCTTTAGCTGAGATTCCAAATAATTTTGCAAGCCAAAACGCCATCTCTCTTCCTCCCTCCCCCTGCCTTGGAAATAGGTCGCAATGTGTGGCTTTGCTTTCAACTTCCACCAGTCAATGAGCTGCAGTGCCCTATCCCTTCCCTCTATGAACCTACTCCACCATTCTTCGAAACCCACACCCCTTTCCTCACCCCTAAGCAACCCTACTTTCAACTTCCAATAACCAGCATGAATTCTGACCACTCCCTCCCACTGTAAATCGTCAATTACCGCTCTGTGATCCGAGAAACCTACATTGACCATCTGCACATCCCTCACCTCTATTCCCCGCATTACATAGATCCTGTCTAGTTGCACTGCATATTCTCACCTGACAAAAATGTGCTCCATTGCTAAGCCGCTGTCCCCCCCACAACATCCACAACACCAACATCTTGCAATGTGTCCTGCAGAACCTTCAGTATGCAACCCGCCCCCCTCGGTTCCACATCCCTTTCGCGAATCACACAATTCCAATCCCCACCCATGATCGTGACCGCCGGAAATGCCCGTAAATAATACAATAAGTCATCCCTCATAAAATCTACTTTTACCCATATATTACCCGATGCCGGCATATATACACCTATGAGACAAACGTGTCTCTCACCCCATACCCCATCTACTCTCACAACCCTCCCCCTCCTCCCAACTCATGACATGCAAGGGGCTGGTGTCCTTGATTGCTATCACCACCCCCCTTTTAACTGCTTGGCAGAACTAACATACACCTCAAATCACATCCCAACCGAAAATTGTGTTCTTGTAAAAAACACACATCAACCCGGAACCTTCTCAGAAACCAGACCAACCACACATGCTTGATCTCTGACCTGAGACCATTCACATTAAGTGTGACACTCTGGAAAGCTATATAAACAGTGGCTTCCCTCTATGCCGCTGTGGTTTACTCATAGCGCCTTTCCCCGTTCGGTGCCCAGGCACCTCACAGGTCTTTACCTGTTCACCCTCACCCTCCCGCACCCGTCCACTGCCTAGCTCTGGCGTCAACTCGTCCGAGCACTGGCCTGGCGTGAGAACCTCCTCGACGTTCGCCGTTCCAGCCGTTCTCTTTCTGGAGCTGCCACTCACACTCATATCCACTTCCTGGGCTTGCTCCTGATGTACCTCCACTTGCACAACCTGCTGCAAGGTACCTGCATTGGGGTCCCCTCCCTCAGGCGACTGAACCGTCGTGGCTGCCTCACCTTCACTGAAGTCACCAGTCATAGACCCACCCAAAAAATTCTGGAGTACCTACTCCATGAAGCGCTCCTGAGGTACACCGTCCTGACACACTTGCTCTCTTGACAATTCGTCCATAGCCTCTGATCGCTCTGGGAGCGTGGCACACCATTCAGCAGACTGCTCTGCATGGTCTACCTCATCACTCCAACAACCACCCCTCAAGTCCGCCCTGCCACCCACCTCAGGCCCTAACTCACACAATCGTTGCTCCACTGCCGACGACCCAGGCCCTCTGGGTGGCTGCCGCCTCGGACACAGTGCCGCCATATGATCATACGAGCCACACAGGTGACACGTCCGCTGCTGACCGGAGTAATGCACGAAAACCTGCATCCTGTATCCCGCAAACATCATGTATGACGGGATCGGCAGGGCCAAAGACATTTTGATGGTGTAGGATCCCTCAGAGAGCCCCTCGTACAGTCCTTCCTTCCAGACTACCATCGTCGCCGAATGGACCCAACCATAGCTGCTAAATGCCTCATTCAGCCCATACACAGTTGCCTCAAAAGGCACATTACGCACCTTCTTCTTCTTCTTCTTATGACCAGAGCTTTGGTAAGATGGGTAAGGAAGAAGGATGGGTAAGGATAGGAATATTGGAAAAGGGTGGGAGGGGGGAGAGAGGTAGGATATAAAAGGTAAGTGGCCCAACCACTTTGGTGTAATTTAAAAGGTGTATGTGAAATAATGATATTCTTAAAGGGGTATAATACCAACCCATCAGAGCCATGTAGATATAACTGATATATAAGTACATGACTCTGAATTGGTAGTAATTATACAAGTTGCAATTGCCTTTTTTTTTTTTCCGATTGCACAACGGATATTCAAGCGACAATGAAGGCAATAATTTCCTGGCCACTTTATGAAGAATTACTTGACAATGGCTTCTTACAGGTGGTGTCCTGCCATAGTAAATTTAGCATAATTTTTACAGTAGAATGTTATATAAGATTTCTCCCTAACTGGGGGCAATGATTTCTCAGTAACCATAGAAGGGTTCTGGTGTTACCCAATCATCTTCATCAGGGAGGTTGCTCAATATCATGGGTCGATGGTAATCATCTTTATGGATAAAACGACGGACCCTCTGTGGGAGAGTCATTCTTTGAGTCCTGTGAGGAGGAGTATTGATGATATAATCCGTGGTATTTACAACTTGTATAGGATGTTCTCTGTCTGGCATGTAGAGTTCTTGCATTGTATAGAGTTGTTTCTTTTTTCAGGGTGTCAAGGCGTACATTTAAGGCAGTAACATCTTGTTGTATGTGTAAATCTGCCATTTTAACTCTGTCTGTCTCTCCTCCTGGTGCCCGTAATGAAGCGAAGAGTTCTATTCTGGACCCGTTTTAACCGTAGCATGTTGGTCTTTGTTGTTAATGACATTGGGACACATGGGTATTCGAGTATGGGTCTTATTATCATTTTACATAGATGTTTTTTGACATGTGGAGGGGCTTGATTGAATCGAAAGAGACTGATGAGACCGGCTTTGGCTATGTTGATCTTTTTAGTTACATGAGATGCTAAGTGGAGCAGCCTGTCTATTTCGTATCCCAAGATCTTGTTAGAGTTTCTAATGGCTACAGGTGTACCTCTGATGGAGATATCCCCTTTATCTTCGATGGTTGATGCAAAACATCCTATCGTGCTAACAAGGACCTTGTCAGGATTAGTCGTAATTCTCCATTTCTTTTCCCAATTAGATGTTCGACGAAGTTCAATGTTCATTTTTTCTATGACTCTCTCATACTTGTATTTTCCTGTTACCGGAGTTGATGAGACGACATGGATAACATCATCTGCAAACTGTGTTATAATTGTATCGTTAAACTCTGGTTGAGGAAGGTTATTCACATAAATGTTGAAGAGAATTGGACTAAGACAAGAGCCTTGTGGGACACCAGCTGTTGGTATAAAAGGCTCTGTCGACCTGCCATGAAAGGTGGGAATGATTTTTCTTTGAGTTAAGAAATTATATATTAATCTGAGAAAAGTCCAGTTATGATCTGGTAGGTCAATGAGTTTGTATATAAGACCATCATGCCATAAGCTATCAAAAGCTTTATGAACATCTCTGGTGGCAATTAGGGCAAGATTGCCCTGAACATTACGCACCTTCATCCACGTGTAATACTTGGAAACATCATGCAAGATGACGCCCACCGCTAAGTTGACTGTCATTCTCCTCTCCCGGAAATCTTCGACGATCTTGTCATAGAATTCAGCACGATTCAATTTAACGAAGATCCTTGACATTCCGTTAAGCACCACACCGTATAATTCCTCTGTAGGTACGCTGTAGACGTCTCTGATGATGTTCGGCAATAAGACGTGCATTGTTGCAGTACTAAGTGTGCCTCTGACCAGCTCTATGCAGACGGTGTTGACACAGCCTTCCCCTCCATCCGCCATCTTGTCGTTGCACTGCCAAAAAACACCACCAGAGGGCAGGTGTAGCAGACCAGGCGAGCGTCCTCTCTCCCTGGTGGTTGAGAGGCAAGTATACAAAATAACCCGAAGGTTTCCAAAATTTAACTTCGTAAACTCATAACCGACGTAATTTTATTTACAAGCTAAGAGCTGTTATCTATCTAAGCTCATTTAGAAGCCTTTTTATTGTTATGAGACATACATATAAAAAACGGGGTGAAGCTCGAGCCATTTGTGGTCCAGCAAATTCACTTGGTCAACTGACTTTAGTTAATCGATGCCATTGTGCTGTACGAACATGTTCCAGACACGCGTCATCCTAGGAATGAATGATCTCAGATGAAGTTATGTTCTGGAGGATATAGTCAGAGTGTAGCTGCTGTTTGCTGCCTGTCTTGTTGTGTAGAAGCTCACTTCTTGTTTTTCTCGGAGTGGAGCTAAGTGTGATACTTTGACAATATTAGTCTTTTACATAACAGTAAGACCACCCATATCCCTTCGATGTTGATGGCTCTGCCGAAATGACAGATCTGTCTAGGCCGGGTCCAGACGAGAGACTGAAGCGTCTTGCTCTCTTCTCTATTCTTTCAAGAAGTCGTAGGTGATAAGAGAAGGGAGAACCGGGCAGTTCAAAAAAATGGAGCATATTCAAGGTGTGAAAGCGCTTGTGCCTCGTACAGAGTTTTTCAACCTCTACTGTAGAGCTGATTCGAGATACGTGCTGTAAGCTTCTTGGCCGCCTTGTATGTGAGATTAACAACGTGGTTCTTCGTAGTCAGTTTGTAATCAAATTTTGCCCCCAACGATATCAGCCTCATCCCCGTGTTCCAACACTCTCCCAGTCATTCTTACCATTACTCTAGCATTATCACCATAGTGCCTAGAAATCATCGTCTGCGTTTTCCCAGAAGCACATGTAACCTGTCATCGTTTCCCCCAGGCTCATATAACTATAACTGGTGATTGATGTAACTTAGCGCAGCTGGCATTTCCTCTCTTGGATAAGTAAATGTCAATGTACAGTCGTTTGCATATGCAAGTGATTCTGGAATAAGTTGAAGGTCATTGACGTAGACATTCCATAACAATGGCCCAAACACACTTCCCTCACTGACACTAATAGTCTTGTTGACTCTGTCCCGTTAACAACTACTCTTAGGGATCTACCTTGAAGGTAATCACTAAGGAGTCATAATGCAGAACCGGCTTGCAGTTTTGCCAAGAGTCCTTGGTGCCATACTGAATCGAAAGCACTAGCAGTGTCCAGAGCTACTAAGCAGCTGACTTTGGATTCATCCAGTGACTGGTGCCACATAGTGGAGAGGTTTAACAGAAGATTAGCAGCAGAGTAACTTTTCCTGAAGCCACATTGACGGTCACAGAGAAGCGAATGGCAGTCTCAAGAATCTTGCCAGTGAATGACAGGAGTGACACTGGTCTGTAGTTGCTGATTTCTGCTCTGCTTTTCTTTTTGTGAACAGGGAGTACATTTGCGAGTCAGTGGTGATGCTAGCTAGCCTGTCCATCTACGCGGCAATCTTGGGCTCATCTTATTTGGGCCTACAGTCTTTTCTTGGTTCAGTGATTTAAGGAGAAGGCACACTTCATCCTGCCTTATTGCCACCACTGACAATTTTGACACAGTTCTTGTGGCTAGCCAAGGATCAGAAACTTGCATCTTGGCAGTAAAGTGTTTGGCAAAGAGGTCAGCTTTCTCCTGACTGCTAGTACAGACGGTCTCGTCCTGCCAAAAATAATTTCATCAAGCGAATAACTTTGTCGGTCCTTGACCACGGACCACCAGGTTTATCGAGCCTACTCTATTTGATGCCATGTTATCTTAGTGTCAGCCTCCCATCTAGAGACGGTTCACTTTTGGACTTTTTCTATTTGCCAACAGGTTTGCCTACGTAGGTTCCTGTTATAGCTAGTGGGATGCCTTTTATACCTTTTCCAAGCCTTGTATTAGCAGTTACAACCTCTCGAAAACGTAACGCGAACCAAGGCTGATCTGAAGTTTTCTTCACAAACAGCCGGTGAGGGATGTATTTGTGTTGTAGATTAAGGGTATGTTCAGTGAAGGTATTCACTTGGTTGTCGACATCACCTTCGAGAAGAACATTCCAATCTGAGGCGGCGAACTCAGAGCAAAGGGCTGGCCAGTTTCCTCATGCCCACAACCAGGTTGTGTGTGTAGATTCTTCACCTCGTTCTGCTGGAATCTTCAGTGTCGTAAAGACAGTCTTGTGGTCAGATGATCCAACACAGCCAAAGGGCTGGCAAGTGACTATGCCTTCAGATAGATCACTCACTACTGGGTCAAGAGAGGAGCTAGAGATGCATGGAAGTTAAAGTTTCTCATGCCAACACTGCATGAATGTCATCCAAATTCCTCTGTATACGATGTTGGTTGAGGTCAACAACAATTATAATATGCTGACATTTAAGTTGAAGCAAAAATGAGTCTCCATTTTCCATTAAAAAGTTGATGGAGTCTCCATGCCACTAAGGTCTGTAAATTGCACATGCTATTACAGCAGAACTGGTGTTTATGCATACCTTAAGGAACATCGTTTCCCGGTGATTAGGAATGGCAACATCAATAAGCTGGGCATGTACACTTTTAGAAAAGCCTTCGGCAACGCCTCCTTGACCTTGCCTGTTTCTTCTCATCAATGAGGAGTAGCCAGCAGCTCTAGCAAAGTTTTCCAGTCTTGTCGTCCAAAAATGTCTCAACATCGGTGATAATTTCGGGACGATGAATGATCACGAAACTGTGCGTGAGGTCACTAACATTGATAATAAAGTTTCTTAAGTTGGCAGACATGATGCTGACAGACTGGCTTCTCATGTTTGTATTCAGCTTGAATAAACAGAGTTGTAAGGTTCTTGCCCTTGACACACGTAGGACACCGGGAAAGCCGCTGGGATGTAGCTGTGTAGTCTTGTATAAGGCACAGCACCACCTCCTGAGACTAGAAAGAAGTAGCTGATTTGTTTCGATAATAAATTCCTAAAGAACTTGTGATCCAGTCTGTCAGGCACCTGTTTGTTACAAAAGTGGTCTTTTTCATGTCCCCTCTCGTGGTAGTAATTGCACCTGGTACCTCACAGGTAGTCGTCACTGGTGTGCCCTCTTCAGTGACAGCAGGAGCACTGCCTAAGTGCCTGGGAGGGTGATCTATTTCCTGCACTTTTGCTTTGGTGCTGAATGAGTAGCTGATTTCTGTGTGTTGTGCTGCTGGAGAGCCTGATTATCATTTTTCTGGCGGACGTTTTCCTGGAGCTGTCAGTGGGAGGTGAGACGACTGTGAGTGGCTGCCTCTTTCTCTACCACACCCTCTTGCACGTCCTCTTCCACACCCTCTTCCATGTACTCTCCCATGCCCTCTTCCACGCTCTCTTCTACTTACTCTTCCACGTCCTCTTCCACACCCTCTTCCACGTCCTCTTCCACGCCCTCTTACAAGCCCTCGTTTAGCTCTGCCTGATATATCTCTGTTGCTTGGGCTTTGGCCCAACATATTCAGGTACAGGGTCGGTCACCTGATTGTTAGCTACAACTCTCTAGTGGAGGAAAAACCTGACTCGGGCTCAACAGATGATACACTGCTGCCAGGTGTACCAGCGGGTGTTGGAACAGTAATGGCAGATGTACTGTTAGGTGTAGGATGGATGCTGACACATCCATGGTTTGCTATGTTGTTGGCTAATGGATCTGTTACCTCTGCGGTGGCAAAAGAAGTTGTACTGGAATTTTTAGCTGCGGTGTTTTGCGCTCTGTCCGCCTGTGGAGCTCTAGTGCTGACAGATCCTCACTAGTTTTTTGCTGTTGAGTTAATCTCAGTCAGTGAATTCCAGGCCTTGTTAACAGTGTCAGCATCAGCTGACTAACTTGATGTAGGCCTGTTCTGGTTATCTACTGTAGTTTGAAGTCAATCTAATGACTTTAGTAGCTCAAGAAGTCATTTTTAATCCTAGCTGCATTCTTGCAACACAGTCCAGTAGTGCAGTGTTGATTATTCGGGTGGAGTCCCTGAGGCACATCTAATCCTTCCTGTTCTGGCTCCTGGCTCGTTTCTGGTACATATGACTCAGGTTCTTACATATCTTTCAAGTTCCTGAGATCATCCACCTGGCTATAACAGAAGTCTTCTATCATGCAGCCTGTTTGACAGTAAGTGGGACATGTCGGCTCCAGACATTTAAGATGTGCCAGGCCTCTTGTTAACAGTATAACCACAAACACTGCAGTAGGTTGTGGGACAATAACCAGATAGTGAAGTTAATCTTGCTGTTTCGCGATGGGATGTAATCACAGAAGAAAACATTTGGAAGATTATGATAATTTCTCTCTCTCTCTCTCTCTCTCTCTCTCTCTCTCTCTCTCTCTCTCTCTCTCTCTCTCTCTCTCTCTCTCTCTCTCTCTCTCTCTCTCTCAATCTTACATAATCATATACTGAGACTCAGTGACCTTAAAATCCTCTGAATGAGGTGTCTGTTCCTATGTAAATATCACATCCTCTTCTGGTTCCTCGGGATATCCACGATGTCTGCCATAAATATGGCAGCAGAAGATAGTGACCCAACAACACCACAGCTGTATGTGAAGTGTACTGTGCCAGTTACATAATTAGTGTGATTCATATGATCTTACCTTCTCTGCCTGTCTCACACACAACTCAACCTCAGTGACATTGTATGTGTGTACATTGTAACACCTGGTATTATATGTGTGTACATTGTAATACCTGGTATTGTATGTGTGTACATTGTAACACCTGGTATTGTATGTGTGTACATTGTAACACCTGGTATTATATGTGTGTACATTGTAACACCTGGTATTGTATGTGTGTACATTGTAACACCTGGTATTGTATGTGTGTACATTGTAACACCTGGTATTGTATGTGTGTACATTGTAACACCTGGTATTGTATGTGTGTACATTGTAACACCTGGTATTATATGTGTGTACATTGTAACACCTGGTATTGTATGTGTGTACATTGTAACACCTGGTATTGTATGTGTATACATTGTAACACCTGGTATTGTATGTGTGTACATTGTAACACCTGGAATTGTATGTGTGTACATTGTAACACCTGGTATTGTATGTGTGTACATTGTAACACCTGGTATTGTATGTGTGTACATTGTAACACCTGGTATTGTATGTGTGTACATTGTAACACCTGGTATTATATGTGTGTACATTGTAACACCTGGTATTGTATGTGTGTACATTGTAACACCTGGAATTGTATGTGTGTACATTGTAACACCTGGTATTGTATGTGTGTACATTGTAACACCTGGTATTGTATGTGTGTACATTGTAACACCTGGAATTGTATGTGTGTACATTGTAACACCTGGAATTGTATGTGTGTACATTGTAACACCTGGAATTGTATGTGTGTACATTGTAACACCTGGTATTGTATGTGTGTACATTGCAACACCTGGAATTGTATGTGTGTACATTGTAACACCTGGTATTGTATGTGTGTACATTGTAACACCTGGTATTGTATGTGTGTACATTGTAACACCTGGAATTGTATGTGTGTACATTGTAACACCTGGAATTGTATGTGTGTACATTGTAACACCTGGTATTGTATGTGTGTACATTGTAACACCTGGAATTGTATGTTTGTACATTGTAACACCTGGTATTATATATGTGTACATTGTAACACCTGGTATTGTATATGTGTGCATTGTAACACTTGGTATTGCATGTGTGTACATTTTTCCACAAGTTTGTCTCATGATCTTACTACTCATTAACCCTTGTCACTCTGGCATTTACTTTACGTCGTCAATGTTTATATTAAGACACCAGCTGTTCCCTTGCAGGTGTGTCTGTGTCACGTTTAAAATGCTGACGTAGTCTTCGAAAAAATCTAACTCTCTTTTTATGGAAACTAAAATTCCTATATAGCTGTGTATAAGTCACGAAATCGTAATAACATGATTACAAATAAACCACGGTACGGGTAGGGTTAGAACCCATGGCGAGTGAGTTTAACGACTCACTCGCCATGGGTTCAAACACCACTTGTTCCGTGGTTTGTTAGGTGTGTATCACATTGATCTGGACTGATGAAACCACTCGTGGCAGAACATTTCACTTAGTAAATGGGCTTAATTCCCAGCCTGTAACAGGCCTAATGCCCAACCTGTAACAAGCCTAATGTCCAGCCTGTAACAGGCCTCATCAGTATTTATTGACAATGTGGGTTCTTCCTCACTCACATCTCATTTCATTCTCTCCTTCACCTTCCTACCTTCCTTCTCTCCCTCCTTCGCTGAATCAATCACTCTCTCCACTTTTCTGACGCTGTCAGTGGCTATTCTCAGGTCATTCAGATACTGGATCAAGTATTAATAATGATAATAATAATAATAATAATAATAATAATAATAATAATAATAATGATAATACCTTTATTTCTACAAGTACATGTACAAGATATATAGAACATAGCTGACATCAGTGACATACTACTATATAGAAAGCCACTTGTTATGCAGAGCATTTCGGGCAAATTAGGTCAGTTTTGGCCCAGGATGCGACCCACATCAGTCGACTAACACCCAGGTTCTCATTTTACTGGTGGGTGAACAGGGACAGCAGGTGTCTTATGAAAACATGCCCAAATGTTTTCCATCCGTTCTGGGGATTCGATCCTCGGAACTCAAGTGTGTGAGCTGAGTGCGCTAGCAATCGAGCTACAAGACACCTGTGAATATTATGTGAATATATTGTGTAAACAGTATTGAAGGTCTCATTAGTATTGTAACCCCTGAGGATTAATAAACCCAGGATAACCACCAAATGTCTTAGGAAATCTAAGTTCTTTACGAACATATGACTAACAATAAACGCCTAACACCCAGGTACCTATTTACTGCTAGGTGAATATATGCAGCAAGCACAGGGAGACAAGCTATGAAACAAGCCACAAGAGATGCGTGGTGATCAAGGGGCAGGGCTCAGGAGCTTACAGGTACACGCAGGAGAGTACAGTCAGGTGAGGGCAGTTACCTGAATGTACCTGTAAAACTCCTGCCCACCACACCTGACTTTCACAGCAACACTAGCCAGCCCCAAGGTTAGATGACAAGCCTTCACGCTTGCCTGACCCGTCCTTGTTCTCCCTCCTGCCACACACACTTTCCCCTTCTCAAATTTTCACACTCACTCTCACCCTCAATCACTCACACACTAATTCACATTTACTCTAACACTCACTTTCAGAAACACCCAGCCTTATACACTCTGTCCATACCTCAGAAGAGGTATGATAAAGCGAGCAGGGAGAGCGTGGACCTAGTAGCGACACGTGAAGAGGCTGGGCAAGGAGCTATGAATCGACCCCTGCAGCCACAATTAGGTGAATGCACTCTCACTCATAGGCACATACTCATACACTTTCACATGCACACTCACTAACCCAATCACATACACCCTCACATCCTTCAGTATGCAGCAGATCTTGGACTCCTCATGACACAGCTGTTTGCCATACTTGTTGCTCTCAAGCCTGTGGAAACTACGACCCCACATGGTTTAAATGTACCTCTCCTCATTACTTGTTCTAAATAGCAAGAAACCTGAATGCAGCATGCCTCTATCATGTACTTGTAGAAATAAAGGTTATTATTATTATTATTATTATTATTATTATTATTATTTTTATTATTATCATTATTATTTTTATTATTATTATCATTATTATTTTTATTATTATTATTATTATTATTATTATCATTATTTTTATTATTATTATTATTATTATTATCATTATTTTTATTATTATTATTATTATTATTATTATTATTTTTATTATTATTATTATTTTTATTATTATTATTATTATTATTATTATTATTATTATTATTATTATTATTATTATTATTATTTTTATTATTTTCATTATTATTAATATTATTAATATTATTATTATTATTATTATTATTATTATTATTATTATTATTATTATTATTATTATTATTATTATTATTATTATTATTATTATTATTATTATTTTTATTATTATTAATATTATTATTATTATTATTATTATTATTATTATTATTATTATTATTATTATTATTATTATTAAAGGGCTTACAGTTAATCTTTCTTGACTTCCCTCTCACATAGACCTCCACCAGCATGACAAAGTTGATGAATTAGCTAAACAAGTATTAAATAGTGTTGAATATATATACTATATTTCTTTTACATGCAGGCAAATGTCTTCATGTAATAAAATATTCAATAATAGGCATAATTTTCCTCAATGATTTGTTTCACTTAACACAATTTTTATGCCGCCGTTGGGTGGCATTAGTTCCAATTTGCAAATTTTATTCAAAAATATATTAAATTGATTAAATATTACTTAAAATCAACGATATCTATTTTTTACGGTATATGCCTACTGTTTTTCGCAGATTTATGCTTATTCATCAGAAAAGACACTTGGTTTTAGGTCTAATTCGCCGTTTTGGCTGGTCAGTTAACAAGAACTTATTTAAAATTAAGTTCTTTCTAAAATTTTCTCTTAAAGGTTTAAAGATTTTTTTCCATTTATGTTAATGTAAAAATTAATAATTTTGTACCAAAAGCACCTTAGAAAACTTACCTAACCTTATTATAACAAGCGCAATTTAATTTAGCCTAATCCAGCTAAATATATTTTGGATAAGTTTACAATAATTAAATAATAAACAAACACAAAGAAAGATATTTTTTTTGTTAGGTTCAGAATGATTTTTGCGAAATTATTGCAAATAAAAATTTTCACTTGCCTTATTCAGCAAGAAGAGCGTGTGTAGGTATGTATGTCGTGCCTATTCGGCACGACATACATACCTACACACATGGTAAACCATGTCTTCAATGAAACATGTTGGGAAGATTTGTAGATGAATGGTTCAGAGAACCGACATGTTGATAAATTAGACGCATGTGCAACTCTTAGGTATCTTTATTGAGGAAACGTTTCGCCACACAGTGGCTTCATCAGTCCATACAAAAGAAAAGAAGAACAGGAGGAGAATGAGGTAATCAGTCCCTCAACCTTGAGTCGATGTGGTCAGTCCATCAATCTTGAATAGAATACGGCATACGTGCTGAGAAGGAGCTTATAAACCGTTGGCAGGAGAGGTGAAGCAGTCATAGGTCGTGTAACATTTGTTCAATGTTGAAGTAGGTCGTGCCCAAGAATTAGGCAAGCGAAGAATTCCCAAGTATTAAGATCCCAAGGAGTTGCAACTCCTTGGGATCTTAATACTTGGGAATTATTCGCTTGCCTAATTCTTGGGCACGACCTACTTCAACATTGAACAAATGTTACACGACCTATGACTGCTGCACCTCTCCTGCCAACGGTTTATAAGCTCCTTCTCAGCACGTATGCCGTATTCTATTCAAGATTGATGGACTGACCACATCGACTCAAGGTTGAGGGACTGATTACCTCATTCTCCTCCTGTTCTTCAAGATTCTCCTTTGTATGGACTGATGAAGCCACTGTGTGGCGAAACGTTTCCTCAGTAAAGATACCCAAGAGTTGCACATGTGTCTAATTTATCAACATGTCGGTTCTCTGAACCATTCATCTACAAACCTGTCAGACACTGCAACTCCTTGGGATCTTAATACTTGGGAATTATTCGCTTGCCTAATTCTTGGGCACGACCTACTTCAACATAGAACAAATGTTACACGACCTATGACTGCTGCACCTCTCCTGCCAACGGTTTATAAGCTCCTTCTCAGCACGTATGCCGTATTCTATTCAAGATTGATGGACTGACCACATCGACTCAAGGTTGAGGGACTGATTACCTCATTCTCCTCCTGTTCTTCAAGATTCTCCTTTGTATGGACTGATGAAGCCACTGTGTGGCGAAACGTTTCCTCAATAAAGATACCCAAGAGTTGCACATGTGTCTAATTTATCAACATGTTGGGAAGATATCTAAAATAACATGAATCCAAACCAGTGTCTTGAAAGGATCAACATCCTGGCAGCTGAAGCATGTTCTAGGCATATTCCCGTAAGACAGAAGAAGAGCAGGAGTAAACTGGAGAGAAAAAGATGCTCCCTCTACAGAAGACGACTAAGAGTCAATGAGCTCGTCAGGAGTGCTAGAATATCTGATACACGGAAGGAGGCGCTGACCAGGGAAGTGGAAACTATCGAACTTAAGTTAAAGGACTTTTATAGGAACCAGGAAAGACAGGAAGAGGTTTAAAGCTATTAGTGAAATTGAAAGAAATTCGAAATATTTCTTTTCATATGCCAAAAACAAGGCAAATACGACATCTAGTATCGGACCCTATGTCAGACAGGATGGGACTTGCACAAATGACAACAAGGAAATGAGTGAAATACTGAAATTCCAATACGACTCTGTTTAGTGAGCCACTAATCAGTCTGAGGATCGACGACGCAAATGATTTCTTCATGAATGAGCCTCAAAACTACATAAATGTATGCCAGATTTCCGACATTACCCTAACTCCGATAGACTTTGAAAAACCCATTGACAACATGCCCATGCACTCAGCCCCAAGCCCAGACTCGTGGAACTCTGTGTTCATTAAGAACTGCAAGAAACCCCTCTCACGTGCCCTAAGTTCACTATGAAGGAGGAGCTTAGACATGGGTGAAATTCCACAGTCACTTAAAACAACGGATATAGCCCCACTCCATAAAGGCGGCAGCAAAGCCTTAGCTAAGAACTATAGACCAATAGCTCTGACGTCCCACATTAAAAAAATCTTTGAAAGAGTGCTACGAAGCAGGATTGCAAACCACCTGGATTCCCAAAAACTGCACAATCCAGGGCAACATGGGTTCAGGGCAGGTCGCTCCTGCCTCTCACAACTACTGGATCACTATGTTATGGCCTTGGATGCACTGGAAGAAAATCAGAATGCCTATGTAATATACACAGACTTTTCAAAAGCGTTTGACAAATGCGATCATGGCGTAATAGCGCACAAAATACGTGCTAAAGGAATAACTGGCAAAGTGGGGAGATGGATCATCAACTTCCTAGCAAATCGAACACAAAGAATAGTGGTCAACAGAGTTAAATCGGAGGCTGCCATAGTGAAGAGCTCTGTTCCGCAAGGCACAGTACTCGCCCCCATCCTGTTCCTCATCCTCATATCAGACATAGACAGAGATGTAACCCACAGCACCGCATCATCCTTTGCAGGCGATACTAGGATCTGCATGAGGCTGTCATCTGCTGAGGACGCGGTTAACCTCCAAGAAGATATAAACAAAGTTTTCCAGTGGGCAACGGAAAACAGTATGATGTTCAATGAGGACAAATTCCAACTACTCCGTTATGGAAAATTGGAGGAGATAATAACTAGAACAAAGTATACTACAAACTCTGGCCATACAATAGAGCGGAAAAATAATGTAAGGGACCTGGGAGTAGTAATGTCTGAGGATCTCACTTTCAAGGATCACAACAGTGCCACGATCACAAGTGCAAAGAAAATGATAGGACGGATAATGAGAACGTTCAAAACGAGAGATGCCAAGCCAGTGATGATCCTTTTCAAATCACTTGTTCTCTCTAGGCTGGAATACTGCTGTACATTAAAATCTCCATTCAAAGCAGGTGAAATTGCAGATCTAGAGAGTGTCCAGAGAACCTTTACTGCACATATAAGTTCTGTCAAGCGCCTTAACTACTGGGAACGCTTGGAAGCGCTTTACTTGTACTCATTGGAATGCAGGGGAGAGATATATATCAAAATCTACACTTGGAAAATCCTGGAAGGAATGGTCCCGAACCTGCACACGGAAATCACTCCCTACGAAAGTAAAAGACTGGGCAGGCGATGCAAAATACCCCCAATTAAAAGAAGGGGCGCAATTGGTACACTAAGAGAAAACACCATAAGTGTCCGGGGCCTGCTCTTGCGAATTCCTTGCATTGTTAAAATCTCTAGTAAGGCTGATGCATGAAGGAGATGAGATGAAAAGCTGTAAGCCTTCTCCCTGAAAGCTGGCTGCCTTGGATCAAACGTCTAGCGCAAACTGGACGCCAAGGTATTGGTCTAGTGTGGTGAGAATGGCAAGGCACTGCGTACCTTGATCCAAAGTTCGTAGGTTCGAGTCTCCTTCAGCCAGAGATCAGTGTTTGTGTATATTTCGCCTGCTCTTGCGAATTCCTTGCATTGTTAAAATCTCTAGTAAGGCTGATGCATGCAGGGGATGAGATGAAAAGCTGTAAGCCTTCTCCCTGAAAGCTGGCTGCCTTGGATCAAACGTCTAGCGCAAGCTGGACTCCAAGGTATTGGTCCAGTGTGGGTAGATTGGTAAAGCACTGTGTACCTTGTTCCAAGGTTCGTAGGTTCGAATCTCCTTCGGCCAGAGATCAGTGTTTATATTTAGTAGTCCCTTTTCTGTATGCAAAAACTATTGTTATTCTCTATAAAATGTATTTTTTGCTAATATTTCCCATGAGAAATAATGTAAATCCAATTAAACCATTCCAGACACCCGAAAATATCAACAAAAAATACATTTTATAGAGAATAACAATAGTTTTGCATACGGAAAAGGGACTACTAAATTCGAGGGTCCACTGTATATACATACACACACACACACACACACATATATATATATATATATATATATATATATATATATATATATATATATATATATATATATATATATATGTATTTGAATATCTATATCTGAGTACATGTACATTTTTTTGTGTGGGGAAGTGTGTGTATAAATCTGTGCAAGTCTCTGTACTCACCTATTTGTGATTGCAGGTGTCGATTCACAGCTCCTGTCCTCTCTTTCTCTGCTACATGAGCCTTATCGTATTTTTTCTTAAAGCTATATATGAATCCTGATACCATTACATCACTCACCAATTGTTCCACTTCCTGACAACTCTGTGAATGTAGAAATAATTCCTAACATCCTGTGACTCATTTGAGTTTTCAACTTCCAATTGTGACCCCTTGTTGCTGTGTCACATCTTTGAAACATTCTGTTCCTATCCACTTTGTCAATTCCTCTCAGTATTTTATTTGTTATCAAATGTCTCACCTATGCCTCCAGTCCTCCAGTGTCATCAGGTTGATTTCTCTTAACCTCTCCTCGAAAGCACAAACCCCTTGGTTCCGGAACTTGTCTTGTTTCAAACCTTTGCACTTTCTGCAATTTTTTGACGTGCTTGACCAGGTGTGAGTTCCATACCGGTTCTGCAGGCTCCAGTATGGGTCAGACGTACACTGTGTACAGTGTCTTCAATGATTCCTGACTTAGGTGTCAAAACGCTATTCTTAGGTTTACCAGGCGCACATCAAGCAGTTATTTACTTGATGTGCGCCTCAGGAGATATGCTTGGTATGATACTCACCCTAAGATCCTTTTCTTTGAACGAAGTTTTTGCAGCCTTTGGATCCGTAGCATGTACTTCGTCTGCGGTCTTCTTTGACCTTCCCCAATCTCCATTAATTTGTATTTGACTGGGATAAACTCGAAGAGTTGCAGTTTAAAAACTGTAGTGTAAAGCACCCTTCTGGCAAGACAGTGATGGAGTGAATGATGGTGAAAGTTTTTCTTTTTCGGGCCACCCTGCCTTGGTGGGAATCGGCCAGTGTGATAATAAATAAAATCTCGAAGAGCCATTTGTTGGACTATGTGTGCAGCCGGTCAAGATCCCTTTGTAGTCCTACCTGATCCCCGTCTGCTTGAATACTCCACACGTCGGCTGGAAACAGGGATACATCAGAATCTGTCTCTTCCTTCGTGTCATTCACATATACCAGCAAATGCACTGGCCCTAGGACTGACCCTTGTGAAACCCCGCTCGTCACAGGCGCCGACTCTAACACTCATCATGTATCATCACTCGTTGTTTCCTTCCTGTAAGGTATTCTCTGATTCATTGCAGTGACTTTCCTGTTATTCCCGCCTCCTCCTCTAGCTTTCGTACTAATTGATCTCTTATGCGGGACTGTGTCGATGACCTTACAGTCCAAGAAAATGTAATCTTTCCAACCTATTCTTTCCTGCCTTACTGCTGTCACCTTGTCGATAGCTGATTAACTCCTGTAGGTTTGTGACACAAGATTTCCCTTCCTGATCAGCTTCTCCATGACTATGCATGCTATTCATGTCAGTTACATTAGTCTGTAGTTTAATACCCCATATTTGTCTCCTTTCTTAAAAACTGGGACTACATTTACTGTCTTCCACACCTCAAGTGGTTGCCCTGCTTCGATAGATGTGTTGAAGATTAATGTTAGTGGCACACATTGCCTCTGCTCCCTCTCTCAAGACCCTGCCTTTGAGGTATTTAGTTCAACGAGCTGCCTCTTCACTTGCTCCTCGCTTGTGTTTAGTGTGTCCAGCACTTGTTAGAGTACCATCCCTTTCTGAGTTGCTGGATTCCTTTCTGTCTCCACTGTGAATACTTTTTTAAATCTCGTGTTGAGCTCTTCACATACTTCTTGGTCGTTTCTTGTGATCTCCCCTCCTTCCCGCTGCAGCCTGATTACCTAGTCCTTGACTGCTGTTTTCCTTCCGATGTGGCTGTACAAGAGTTTTGGGTAGGATTTGGCTTTCGATGCTATATCATTCTCATATTGCCGCTGAGCCTCCTTCCTTATCCATGCATATTAGTTTCTGGCTCTTCTGCTAATCTCCTTATTTTCCCTGGGTTTTTTATGTTCTATGCTTTTTCCATTCTGTAGCGCACTTAGTTTTAGCGTGAACAAAGGGCTCGTTCTAGTCTTCCCATTGTTTCTGTTGCCTTTGGATACGAGCCTCTTCTCCGCCTCCTTGCATTTTGTGGTCACGTATTCCATCATTTCATTTACTGTTTTTCCCACCAGTTTTCTTTCCAACTGAGCCTCATGCAAGATATTCTTTATGCCTGTGTAGTCCTCTCTTTTATAGTTTGACTTCTCCCGTCCTACTTTTACTCCTTCAATTTGTATGTGTATGTGTGTGTGTGTGTGTGTGTGTGTGTGTGTGTGTGTGTGTGTGTGTGTGTGTGTGTGTGTGTGTGTGTGTGTGTGTGTGTGTGTGTGTGGGAGGGGGTGTTGGTGTAGAAACACATTTTGGGGTCCATGGTTTCCATATATAAACACAAAGCAACACATACATTAGGGACCATGTCCGACGTAATGGAAGTTTGCTTGCGATAGTCTAGTGGAAATGTGATATTCGATACCCAGGTGAGAGAAGTGTAGAGAGAGAGAGAGAGAGAGAGAGAGAGAGAGAGAGAGAGAGAGAGAGAGAGAGAGAGAGAGAGAGAGAGAGAGAGAGACCGTGAGGGGAAACTTAAAAAATCAGTTATATAGCTGTACAGAAAATACATTTGTCAATTCTCAGCCTTAATTTTACAGGCCGTATGTGTGAAAAAGAACTCTAGTACTGAGGGAAGATCCTGAGAGAACTAAGGGGAGATAATGTAAATATTAGAATACTGCAACAATAAAGAAGATAATGAAGCAGGGATAAACCAGAGGGTAAGAGGGAGAGGGGAGGAGAGAGAGCAACCGTTTGTGACCCAACGTCATTCAGTATTATTACTCTAAGTGCGTTGCTATTGTTCAAAGATGATTCTGTTAGCGTACTCATATGTACTCAACACTATATGGATGCAGGAATCGAGTCTCAGCTCCTGACCCCGCCTCATCGTGGGCTGCTACTGCTACTGGGTTCTCTCCTGGATTTCTGTAGAGTCTACCTGGAGGGTGTTACGGGGGTCAGCGCCCCCGCGGCTCAGTCCTTGACCAGGCTTCGAGAGCCTTATTAAATGTTTTCTTATTGCTGTGTATGAATCTTGCCTACCATCCAGGTTGTAAACTTTCTGATTACTCAAAGTTCGACAAGACATGACAGAACAAGACAAGACAAGAAAGTTTAGGTAAGACCATCGTGGGGTGAGCGGGGATGTGAAGATAGGGGAAGAGTAGGTTGGTGAAAAGAAGATTTTGAGTAGAAGAGATAGTGCCAGGGCTCAACCCAGTAGCTAGGAGCTCGTGGGGTGGACTGGACAAGCAGAAGGGGCAGTCTGCTTGCAGCAGGCTTGGTCGAAGGAGAAGACGCAGGTTGGGTCAACAGACGCAGCTCAGTTGTTGCTGTTATTTAGCGTCGAACATTTGAGGAAGAGCCGTTCTCAAATTTCTTGAAATTAATTCTGGAAAAGTGGTACAGTTTTGTTTTATTACCAAAAGTAAAACGGAGTGGTTTTGATGAACTCCAGAACTCGGGTGACAGTGAAATGGTGTGGAGTCTCACAAACGAATTTAGCAGACCCAGCACAGAGCCCTACAGTACTGTGCAGGTCATGGTGTCCTCATTCGAAGGAGATGTATAGAAAGTCAGGTTGTCCCAAGTAGGTGAGCTGGTGAAGGAGTCATCAACATCTTCCTCCTCTTCCTCAGAAGGAGATACAGAGGGTGAGTCTACGATGGTGCTGGCTGATTGGTCCATTGCAGTAGTGGTGGAAGTCGATAGTGGCCTCTCATTGGTGGGATCTGGAGGAGTCTCGTCACATAAAGGCGGTGATGGTGGTGTGGAAACACTGACATTAGGGACGGTCTTGAGTATGGCTGAAGAAGGTGAGGAAGCAGGGAAAGTAAACTTTGGTATGTTGTACTACCATGATTAATGTGAGCATCACTACCATGATCAATGTAAACATCTAAACCACGATCATTGTGAACATCACTACCATGATCAATATGAATATCACTACTGTGATTAATGTGATCATCAATAAAATGATCAATATGAACATTACTACCATGATGAATGTGAATATTACTACCATGATCAATGTGTGCATCACTACCATGATCAGTGTAAACATCTGTACCATGATCAATGTGAACATCACTACCATGATCAATATAAACATCACTACAGTGATCAACGTGAATATCACTGCAATGATTAAAATGTGCATCACTACCATGATCAATGTAAATATCACTACCATGATCAATATTAACATCACTACCATGATCAATGTAAATATCACTACCATGATCAATTGTGAATACCATTACCATGATCAACGTAAACATTACTTCCATGATCAATGTGAATATCACTGCCATGATCAATGTAAACTTCACTACCATTATCAACGTAACATCACTACCATGATCAATGTGAACATCACTACCATGATCAATGTGAACATCACTACCATGATCAATGTAAATATCACATCCATGACCGCCATGAATATCATTACCATGATCATTGTAATCATCACTGCAATGATCAATATGAATATCATTACCATGGCGAATGGAAACTTCACCACCATGGTCAACGTAACGTCACTACCATGATCAATATGAATGTCACTACCATGATCACTATGAATATCACTACTCTGATTAATGTGAACATATCTACCATGATCAGTATAACCATCACTACCATGATCAATGTGAATATTACTACCATGACCATAATAAACATCACTACCATGATCAATATAAACAACACTACCATGACTAATGTGAATATCACTACCGTGATCAATGAGTGCATCACTACCATGATCAATGTGAACATCACTAAGATGATCAATGTAAACATCACTACCATGATCAATGTGAATATTACTACCATGATCATTGTGAATCTCACTACCATGATCCATATAAGCACCACTACCATGATCAATCAAACATCACTACCATTACCATATTCTTCGCTTCCTTAATCATTAATGTTATCACTACTGTAATCAGTAGCAAGATCATCACTGGTCATCACCTCTACCATAATCACTAATCACTCATGATCATTTGATTATCATGCCACTAATCATCAATACATAATATTAACTATAATGATCATTGCCATAATTATTACTGCAATCATTACTACTGTAATAATCACTACCATAATCTATAATCAATAATCACGCCCAGTATAATCATCAAAATCCTTAATCACTCTGCAACCATCACTATTAAAATCATCATTACTGTAATAACTGCTGCAATCATCACTACTGTAATCATCACTGCTATAAACATTACTATTATCATTACTACTTTAATCACTACTATACTCATCATTACTGTAATAACTACTGTAATCATCACTACTGTAATCATCACTATCATAATCATCACTACTATAATAATCACTACCACAATCAGCAATATCATAATAATCACTATCATATTCATCATTGCCATAATCATCGCTACCATAATCATCACTACTTAAAACATCAAAACCATAATCATCACTACTGTAATCACTATCATACTCATCACTACCGTAATCCATTACTACAACATTCATCTTTACCATAATCATGAGTACCATAATCATCACGTCTGGAATCATCATTGCCATAATCATCACTAATGCAATCATCACTATCTTAATCTTAACTACTATAATAATCACTACCATAATCATTACTACCATATTCATGACTAGTATAATCATCACTACCATAATCATGACTACTGTAATCATCACTACTGTAATCATCATTACCATAATCATCATTACCATAATCTTCACTACTACAATCATCACTACCATAATCATGAGTACATAATCAACACCATAATCATCACTACCTTAATCATGACAGCCATATTCATGACTACTGCAATCATCACTACAATAATCGTTACTGTTGTAATCATCACTACTGTAATCATCACTGCCATAATCATCACTACTGAAATCATCACTGTTGTAAACACCACTAACACATTCATCACTTCTGAAATCACCACTACTGTAATCATCACTATTGTAATCACAACTATCATAATCATCGTTACTGAAATCATCACTGTTGTAATCATCACTGTTGTAATCATCACTGTTGTAATCATCACTGTTGTAATCATCACTGTTGTAATCATCACTGTTGTAATCATCACTGTTGTAATCATCACTGTTGTAATCATCACTGTTGTAATCATCACTGTTGTAATCATCACTGTTGTAATCATCACTGTTGTAATCATCACTGTTGTAATCATCACTGTTGTAATCATCACTGCTGTAATCATCACTGTTGTAATCATCACTGTTGTAATCATCACTGTTGTAATCATCACTGTTGTAATCATCACTGTTGTAATCATCACTGTTGTAATCATCACTGTTGTAATCATCACTGTTGTAATCATCACTGTTGTAATCATCACTGTTGTAATCATCACTGTTGTAATCATCACTGTTGTAATCATCACTGTTGTAATCATCACTGTTGTAATCATCACTACCAAAATGATCATTACTCTATTCATTACTAATGAACTTCATCGTTACAACAATCATCACTATCCTCATTATCTTCACTTCAGTAATCACTATCCTCACTATCATCACTATCCTCACTATCATCACCCGCCGCTATGATGATAGCAAAATCTAAAACCGATAAAAATTGTTTTAGGGGTGAAGCTGTGATTCTGAAGGCCTTACAAGGAGCTGGTGGAGCTCCCATACTTTATGGTATGAAGGCAGTTCCTCCAGTTCTGCTCGTCTCTTACAAAGGCAGTCGCCGCCTCTGTGATATTACGCCAGACGATTCCTTTGACCTTCTTCGCTTAGGTCTTGAAATTGGGCATAAATTGCGAGAAATTCACACTGTAGGTTACGTACACGGTGACCTCAAGAGCGACAACGTGATGGTGGAAGGATCACCAGAAGCACCAGAGGTGAGCATCATTGATTACGGTTTGAGTTGTCTCTGTGGAGAAACAGTATATTTGATGGGGTATCCAGAAAGCGACACATGGTACGCCCCCAGAAGTCCTCGACCACCAGCCCAGTACCTATGCTTCAGATGTCTTTTCTTATGGATATTTAATGACTGGCATTCTGGATACCAGATCTGATGTATTAGATCAACTTTTCAAGCAAGCCATGAATGCCAACCCACGCAGACGCCCAACACTAAATTTTATGATAAAAGTGCTAGAAGATTATACCACATCACCAGAGAGTGGTATGAACGATGCCGACCCAGACAAGAACCTGAAGACCCCAAAGTGTATACACCGTTCCACAACTGACAAAGTTAAAAAGAGAAAAGCCGATCCCTCATCTGACCTTGTAAAGAAACGTAAGAGTAATCCCACACCCGAGTTTGCTAAAAAATGTAGACGTAGCATTAAAACACGCAAATTGAATCAAGCACCTAAACGCTACAACATGCGTCAGCGAAAGTCAACTTAACCAGGCACCCTCCATCTGCAAAAACCTGAAACTGATCATAATTTAAGGTCTCAGTTCCATCTCAGGAGTTATGCACAGAAGTGAACTTATTAAAGTTCTTGGTCTAAAAGGATAAATCTTTTAAAATCGTGTGTAAAATATAGATTTTTTTTGTTAAGAAGGAAATATACTAAAGGAAATATACTTTATGTTAAGAAGGAAATATACTATGAGTATTTATTGAAACAAATTGAGAGAGAATTTTAGCAAATAAAAAGACACCACCAATGTCAATAAGACGAGAAAAAATGAAATAAGTGATTCATAGACTAAAAGAAGGATGGTGACTGAGTACGGTAGACTAAGAGAAAGATGGTGGCTATGGTAGACTAAGATATAGACGGTGACTGAGTGTGGTGGCCTTTGTAAATACAGTAAATAATGGCTGTGTTGCAAAATTAGTGATTAGTTATTATTTTTTATTTTCATACTTTCTTAAGATAAAAATTATTATTTTACCAAAATATGTTTATGGTAGTCATAATTATATTAAACAGTAAAGATGATAGTAGTTCTTACTGAAGTGACTCAAGAAATTGTAATAACACGATTGCAAATAAACCATACCCCCGGCCGGGATTGAACCCGCGGTCATAGAGTCTCAAAACTCCAGCCCGTCGCGTTAGCCACTAGACCAGCTAGCAACAATAAGATTCATCCAACTAGGTATATTTCTACACCATAGGAAGGTTAGCACAGGCACCACTGTGACCACAAATGCAACTTTTTACAGACGAATCTCCAGCTAGCGTGACCGTGACGAACTCTAGCTCAAGACCCTTCACTGCCGTCTAGTGGCTAACGCGACGGGCTGGAGTTTTGAGACTCTATGACCGCGGGTTCAATCCCGGCAGGGGGTATGGTTTCTTACTGAAGTGATGTGTTCATCACTGCCTTCTCCCAGACTCTCAGTGAGAGCGACTTGTGATGATCCCTGTCGGACATGGTTCATGGTAACGAGCCGAGCCAGGCTCAGTCGGGTACCTTGTTGTTGCTGACCCTGGCCCTTATACTGTTGTCTTTGCGGGGAAGGAGGAGAGCTCTTTGCTCTATATCATTCAGACCTATGCCATTTCTTGGATGTTTCTTGACGTGCCTTCGGTCAAAGAGGCTGGCCTCTCTCTTTGCCCAACTCTGATGGTGCCTGAGGTTCATCTGTTTGGGGAATGGATGGTGACCCCTAAATGTCGAGCCCTTGTGATGACTGGCTAATTTTGTAGAGAATGATTTTGTTCATGCTTAAAGGATAAAGATCTTTACTTGTGGGTCAGGGAACGATGGTGGTGTTGATTTTTCTGGTGGGTCAGGGAGCGAATGTGGTGTTGATTTTACTGGTGGGTCAGGGAGCGATTGTGGTGTTGATTTTACTGCGATCGCAGGTGAGGATTCTTATAGTACACAACAACTTAGAAAATCATCTGTATTCATCGTGGAACGCTACACAATCCTTGAGTCACTTGTCTGATAGGTTGCTTAACTGATACTCCGTTTACGGAGTATTTATATTTCCAGTCTGCTCTGTCTGCCTTGGCCCAGCATGATTCTGTCCACCCTGTGATCCAAAAGATTTAAAAATGGTTAGGTTGGCTCCGAGCACACCTTGTGGGTGTCCCAAGATGCCAAATGAAATGCTACTGCGGTGAGCCTACTCTGTAGTAGACTTATGTCTACAGTGATTTGATGGGCGTCGTCCTTAGATGTACTTAAGAAGTAGCTGACCCGGTGGGCTCTACAGTCTAGCAGGAAGTTAGTAAGAGCCTTCGGCAGAACGTCATTATCTTTCTGGCTTCATAATGTTTTTATCATTAGCTAAGTGACTGTCACTTTGAAGTCGATCTAAGTCGTCGACAAGGGACTGACCTCATTAAGGTGAAACTCAAAATTTGGCTTCTTGCACACCAGAGTTAACTTAATCTTGTTAAAACTTAAATCTCAAACATTTAAAGGGTTTTGACAGTGATTTAATGGTTTTCAAACTGAGGCTAGAGCTATTTTCTACATGTAAAATAAATACTTCACACATAGACATATATGGCAAGGACAAATTCTTAGGTATATATATATACCCTGACTGCAACCTGAAGTTTAACATTCACATCCAACACATATCAAAGAACATTTCCAAAACTGTGATCATTCTATGAATAATCCAGTATGTTACTCAAGCAACATTACTCACTCTATATTGCTCATTAATCTATTCATACCTTACTTATGGTGTCTGTGCTTGGGAATCCTCAACAGCAAATTAGTCAACCAGTGTATATGTTTTTCCCGTTAAATCACGTTAGTTTTCAGTTCATTTTTTTTTGAATGGAGAATAAAAAAAAGCACAATACCGTGATTGGAGAAATACATAAATAAACCGGACATAAAATAAAAAACTTAAGACGACATTTCGTTCCGAAGTGAACCATTTAAACCAAAATTTTGCATCAACAATACAAAGTTTAATAAGCTTAATGATAGTAGGAACTGGCAATGGTAAACTGTAATTAACAAGTTCTTCAGGTAAGAAACTTAATAAATCATCAACTGTAACTTTTGTAAACAAGGAAGTAACATCGTAAGTAACCATGTTAAAATCATTTAAGTCAGTCAAGAAGCTTAATTTATTCACTAAATGTATGTTGTTTTTAACATAAAAGTTAAAATATTTTCCAACAATTGGGCTCAAATTATCTACAAGGAATTAAGATAATTTATGTAACATTGAACCTATGGAGCAAATATTTGGTTGAACTGGATTACCTAGTTTCTAAGTTTTTATTAATCTATACATAAAAGGTAAAGAAGGAATGGTGGACGGATTTTTTTAATTAATTCATCATTGCCTTTATGAAATAGATAATGATCCAAAATACTAATGAAACTTAACAAATAAATCCTTTAAAATTGCCAGAAATACTTTTTGCAGTTCAAAAAGGGACAACCAACATTATTCAACTAAAAATATGTTGGTTCTCCCTTACCATGTAAATTTGGTTGATATGCCTCCTCTTCTTAAGTTGGATTTAAAAATCTTGATACAGTAAAAAAAATTATGATAAAAAATTCCACCCAAAATGCTGATGGGAGTGTCTATAAGCTTCCCTGTAATATATGCGATAAAATTTATTACGGTCAACTGGTAAAAATTTTCAACTAAGATTAAAACAACACAAATATGGCATTAGAAGTGGACAAGATTTTACTGTTGTTTATTCATGTGAGAGATTTTAAACCTTCCGATTGAAATCCAAAAGCTTAGAAAATTGTATCAGTCAACTCCATGGTCGACAGGAATGTAACAGAATCATATTTAATAAAAAGCAGTTTTGAAAATGATATATTTCTTTTGGTTTATGTAAACTGGAAACACTTATAATTATTAAAATATCAAAAGAATTTAGTGATACATTAAACAAGTAATACATCTTAATGCCTGGGTAGAGTATCAGTTGTGTTTCACAGAGCCGGTTGTTGTCACGCGACTGTGAGGTGTAGTCTTACCCTTATGTACTTTCCTGTTAATGTCTATTATTTATAGTTTCTTGATAATGTGAGAAGTCACGAAAACACTTAGAATTTCGCTATTCTTTCATAGTGGTTGTTCTTCATATTGTAATATCGCATGATTACTGGGATTTAATTGCATATATATATATATATATATATATATATATATATATATATATATATATATATATATATATATATATATATATATATATATATATATATATATATATATATATATATATAATATATATATATATATATATATATATATATATATATATATATATATAATATATATATATATATATATATATATATATATATATATATATATATATATATATATATATATATATATATATATATATATATATATTCGTGACTACTCACATTGTCAAGGAACTATGAAAGTAATACATCGATGGAAGGCAACTAAAAGCCTTAGACCACACCTCACAGTCAACCCCCCACAAAAAAAGAAACACCTGACGCACGACAATACCGGACACAAAGGAAAAGAGGAACGATGCAGTAGGTCCGCTCGTCCAACTAGACAGGTCCTCACGACATCCCATTAACAAAACATTCTACTCAAGAAATAAGGTTTATTATTTGTCCAATGTATTATTAAACTCTAACCAAATTTTATTAATTATAAATGAGTCTAATTTATATAAACCTAAGGAAATATTCATATTATTTTCAAAACTGCTTTTTATGAAACAAGATTCAATTATATTTCTGTCAACCATGGACTTGCTAGATGTTTTAATTATTCAGAGTAATAATGATTTAAAATTTAAAATTTACAGAAAACCTGTAAATTTGGACAAATAATAAACCTTATTTCTTGGGTAGAATATTTTGTTAGTGGGATGTCGTGAGGACCTATCTAGTTGGCCTTCAGACCTATTGCAGTGTTCCTCTTTTCTTATGAGTCCGGTATTGTCGCGCGTCAGGTGTTTCTTTGCTGTGGGGGTTGACTGTGAGGTGTAGTCTAAGCCCTTTAATTGCCTTCCTTTGATGTATTACTTTCATAGTTCCTTGACAATGTGAGTAGTCACGAAAGTGCTTGGAATTTCACTACTTTTTCACAGAGGTTGTTTTGCATACACACACACACACACACACACACACACACACACACCCACACATATCTCTATATCTCTATATATATCTAGATATATATATAAATTCACTGTCCTTCTGAATAAAGTCAACGATGCTCCTTCAAACAACAGATCCTGGCACAACCTGCTGCTTTTTGGCAATGCCTGTTTGGCTGTCCCACCAAGGAGGGACAAGTCACTAGCAACACATGTTATTAGGGCAATAAATGCATTCCCAAGGGATGACAACCTCGTCCGTCTCCCCTCTAGGGCGACAAACACCCGCCGGGCAAATGCCAACAACAGGACACCCGACGCCTCAAAAATCAGTGCCCAAATTAGCAAAAAAAATAGAAGAGGGTAATATTATTGGAGCTCTGAGACTTATAACCAGTGAGGATACCATCGCTCCCAAGGACGTCAGCACGGCGCAAGCTCTGAAGGACAAACATCCACTCAGGGCTCCCAGTACCAACATTGACCTCCCTGACATTGCAGCAGGCGAAGTACATCTAACCTTACAGGATGCTGATGTGTATAAAGCTGCTATGTCATTTCCACAGAGCTCAGCAGGAGGTTTCACCGGTTTAAGGCCTCATCACTTAAAACAAATACTCAATCCAGCACTTGGCGAGGTTTCAGAGAGGCTGCTGTCTGAACTCACCAAATTTTCCAACCTGTGCTGGCTGGCGGTGTCCCAGAGGCCATCACACCCCTTTTCTTTGGTGCCTCATTGTGTGCCCTCCGGAAAAAGGATGGCGGAATCTGGCCCATTGCAGTGGGTAACACCCTTCGACGCCCAGTCGCCAAGGCCGCAGTAAGAAGGGTGAGTCAAAAGGCTGCTGTAATGCTGAAACCAACTCAGCTTGGTTTCGGCGTTCAACAGGGCTGTGAAGCAGCTGCCCATGCAGCACGAGTATATATCAAAAACATGTCCGATGAAAAAGCCTTGGTCAAATTGGACTTTGCCAATGCTTTCAACTTAGTCAGAAGGGATGCTGCTCTCCAAGCAGTTTATAGAAATTTATCCCTTCATAGAATCGTGTTACAGTGTGACTTCTAAACTATTGTTTGGGGACCATGAAATTGACTCATGTGGGGGCGTGCAACAGCGGGACCCTCTCGCCCCCTTTCTATTTTGTTTGGTCATCAAGGAAGTCACGGAAGCACTCTCCAGCGAGCTCAATATCTGGTTCCTGGACGACGGTACCCTAGCTGGCACAACAGAATCTCTCCTAGAAGACATCAGTAAAATTAAAGACATGGGAGAAAGCCTGGGCCTTTCTTTAAACCCCACCAAATGTGAAATAGTTTCTACCAATCAACAGATGATCCAGAATATTAGCGCCGTTTTACCAGGAGCACGAGCCATTGATCCAGCCAATAGCACTCTCCTTGGTGCTCCTCTTGGGTCCAATGCCATCGATCTGATCCTAGAAAAAAAAAAGTCTCAGACCTCCGGACGATGGAAAGCAGGATGAAAGACACTGACACACACTATGCCTTCTACCTACTCACCAGGTGCCTGTCAATCCCAAAACTTACCTACTTTCTGAGATGCTCCCCAGCCTTCAGCAGTCCAAAACTCAAGAAATATGACTCTCTCCTGAAGACCATGATAGAGAGTGTATTGAACCTTTCCCTTGAAGATGGACAGTGGTTGCAAGCCTCACTTCCGGTCAGGCTTGGGGGGCTAGGAGTACGCAGATCCTCCCAGATTGCTCTACCAGCTTTCCTATCCTCTTCCATAGCATCAAACGAGTTGATAAGACAAATTCTTCCTGATACCCTCAGTGACTCAGCAGGAATAGAAGACCCTAGCTATGCCAGTGCCATCACCGAATGGGAGACTCTTACTGCTCCAGCACCAAACCCTAGTGCAGCACTGGCTCACAAACAGTCAAGCTGGGATGGCCCAATTGCTGAAAAGGTGCTTGCCAACATGCTCAGGGTTGCAACATCAGATAGGGAGATTGCCCGTCTCCAGGCTGTGAGCGCACATCACTCCGGGGACTTCCTCCAAACAGTTCCCATATCGGCAATGGGAACTCGACTAGACCCTAAGACCCTCCGTAATGCAGTGGCTCTGCGCCTTGCTGCCCCAATTCACACAGAATATACGCGTATTTGCGGCGAAGTGCAAGCAGACCAATACGGTCTACATGGTCTTAACTGTTCCAAAACCAAGGGCTGGCATGCAAGACACAATGAGGTCAACGACATCATTAAGAGAACCCTTGCTACAGCTGGATGCCCTGCCGAGAGGAAGCCCCGATCACTAGCAGCCGACAATACCCACAACCCAGCAAACCGACCCTACGGGATCACCATCTATCTTTGGAAGAATGGCAAGCTCTTAGCATGGGACTATACCTGTGTCCACACTGGCTGACACCTATATCCATCAAAGTGTGGGGCAACAGGGAGGAGCTGCTGACCACAGGGAGGAGTACAAGATCAGCAAGTACAGGGACATAAGCCAACAGTATCAATTTGTTCCAGTGGGATCAGAGACCTTGGGATCATGGGGAAAAAATGCCACACGTTTCCTTAAATAATTGGGTTCCAGACTCATCGACACCACCAGGGACCTAAGGGCAGCCACTTTCATGTTCCAGCGCCACAGCATAGCCATCCAGGGGGGAAATGCTTGCTGCATACTTGACTCACGTCCAGCCTCGGAGGAGCTGGAGGAAATTCATGATCTTTGATACATTGTGCCAATGTATTCATGTTTATGTTTTTTCTGTAAATGTATTTTGTTTATTAATAAATGTTCACATAGAATATAAAATATATAGGGGTGGAAGGAGAAGAAAATATTCAAACAGCTCCGGGGAGAACCTTGAGTTTTCCCTGAGGTACGTTTATTGTCTTCTCTGAGGATGAGGGTCCCCTTTCCAGCTATAGAGGTGGTACTTCCCTATATTTTTTTATAATTATATATATATATATATATATACATATATATATGTATGTATATATATATAAATGTATATATATATATATATATATATATATGTATATATATATATATATATATATATATATATGTATATATATATATATATATATGTATATATATATATATATGTATATGTATATCTATATATATATATATATATATATATATATATATATATATATATATATATATATATATATATATATATATATATAAATATATATATATATATATATATATATATACATTTTTTTAAACAGACGTTTACGAAACAATGTCAAAAATAGACGGCAAACGAGAACGATGAAAATAGGACATTACAGACAGTAACTAGCAGATCCATTAGCCATCATAATGAATTGTGTCAAATTAAACATAAATATAGAGAAAGTAACAAGGTAAGACGATGTTACTGTTAGCCTAATGCTAGGCTATAAGTATCTCCAGCAGTACTGTTGTTACTGCTAGACTAAAGCAAGGTTATAAGTATCTCCAGCAGTACTGTTGTTACTGCTAGACTAAAGCAAGGTTATAAGTATCTCCAGCAGTACGGTCTGTATGGAAATGTCTATTAAATGAAGTACAAGGACCAGTGACAGGACCATCATATACTGGATCATCATATCTTAGTGACCAAACATCCTACCTTTCCGAGACATCTCCATGTTAACATTACAGGATATACCAAAACAAATGATAAAATATTTGTTAATAAAATATTTTGCACTGACTAAATGAATGAACTGTTTATTCGGAGGAGATTGCAACCCAATTATGACCAATGTTTTTTAGTGGTAATAAGATATATTTTTTTAATAATTTAATTCAATACTGTGTTGTGTATATTAACTGTGTGAAGTAACTGCAGATTATAAAATGATTAATATATGTTTCTAGTGATGTGATAATGAACAATGGGGTCTGATAAAGACACATTGTAACTTCTGTAATCCTGTTTTTTTATGCTAGATCTCACAATACGAGCTGAGGGTGCATAATAAACTGGTCGTTGAGGCGGTACAACTAACACATGTTATGTCAGTTGAACTATGAAGGCAGACTAAGAAATTTAAAAAAATCTGAAGACATTAATGAATGGAAAAAAATGAAGAGACTTGATAACGGCATACAAAATACTCTGAGGAATTGATAGGTTGAACAGAGACCCACGGTTGGAGAGAAAGAAAACAAATATTGAAGGAGAGTTTGACAGCTGAAGACACAGATGAATCACTGGGATATCAGGAATGACCCTGACGAAAAAGTGGTGGAGACAGACTTCATACAATGCTTTAAGAATAGGTATGATACGCCCCAAGAGGCTAAGAAAGAGTGCCACAGTTAAATACCAGTTAATAGATGTGACCACAACTGAGGAGCAACCCACCAGTCACAAATAAATAAGAAAATACACACGGATGGACATACAGACAGACAGACATGCACACACACAAACAGACACAGACACACACAAACACACACGTGTCACAAACCTACTGGAGTTCTATTAAAGGGTGACAGCAGTAAGACAAGAGAGAGAGAGGGGTGGGTAGATTGCATTTTCATGGGCTGTAAGAAGGCGTTTGACAGTTCCACGCAAGAGATTAGTGAAATAGCTGGAGGACCAGGCAGGGATAACAGGGATCAGGGAATACCTGTCAGGAAGACAACAGTCTTGGTACGTGGTGAGGTGTCAGAGTGGGGACCTGTAACGAACGGGGTTCCACATGGGTGAGTCTTAGGACCGGTGCTGTTTCTGGTATTTGTGAATGACATGACGGAAGGAATAGACTCCGAAGTGTCCCTGTTTGCAGATGTGAAGTCGATGAGAGGAATTCAATCAGACGAGGACCAGGCAGAACTACAAAGGGAGCTGGATAGGCTGCAGGCCTGGTCCAGCAACTGGCTCCTGGAGTTCAACCCCACCAAATGCAAAGTAATGAAGATTGGGGAAGGGCAGAGAAGACTGCAGATGGAGTATGCTCTAGGGGGGCCAGAGACGTCAAACCTCACTCAAGGAAAATGATCTTGGGGTGAGTATAACACCAGGCACATCTCCGGAGGCGCACATCAACTAAATAACTGCTGCAGCATATGGGCGCCTGGCAAACCTAAGAACAGCATTCCGACATCTTAATAAGGACTCGTTCAGGACCCTGTACACCGTGTACGTTAGGCCCATATTGGAGTATGCAGCACCAGTTTGGAACCCACAGCTAGCCAAGCATGTAAGGAAGCTAGAGAAAGTGCAAAGATTTTCAACAAGATTAGTCCCGGAGCTAAGGGGTATGTCCTGCGAGGAAAGATTATGGGAGATCGGCCTGATGACACTGGAGGACAGGAAAGATAGGGGGGATATGATAACGATTTATAAAATACTGAGGGAAATCGACAAGGTGGATAGAGACAGGATGTTCCAGAGATGGGACACGGCAACAAGGGGTCACAGTTTTCAAGCTGAAGACTCAGATGAATCACAGGGACGTTAGGAAGTACTTCTTCAGTCACATAGTTGTCAGGAAGTGGAATAGTCTGGGAAGTGATGTAGTGGAGGCAGGAACCATACATAACGTTAAGAAGAGGTATCATAAATCTCATGGAGCGGGAAGAGTGACCCAGTAGCGGCCAGTGAAGAGGCGGGACCAGGAGCTATGACACGACCCCTGCAACCACAACTAGGTGAGTACATCTAGGTGAGTACACACACACACGCACACACACACACACACACACACACACATTGACACACACACACACACACATACACACACACACACACACACACACACACACACACACACACACATACATACACATGCATGCACATACAACAGGCCTAGTGTCTAATCGACATGTGCCTAGGACCAAATGGTAAATAATACACACAAGCTACAAGCCTGGTCCGACAAATGGCTCCTGGAGTTTAACCCCATCAAGTGCAAGGTCATGAAGCTTGGGAAGAATAAGGAAGACCTCAGACGGAATACAGTCTATGGGGTCAAAGGCAGCAAAACTCACTCAAGGAAAGGGTCTTAGAGTAAGCATCATAACGAGTATATCTAAGTTACACATCAACCAAATAACTGCTGCAGCATATGGGCGCCTGGCCAGTGTACAGTCATTCACTGTACACGACACTGTGCATGTATACGTCAGGCCCGCATTGGAGTATGCAGCAGCAGTATGGAACCCACACCAGGTCAAACATGTCAAGAAATTGGAGAAAGTGCAAGTTTGCAACAAGACTAGTCCCGGAGCTAAGGGGTATGTCCTACGAGGAGAGGTTAAGGGAACTCAACCTGACGACACTGGAATTCAGAAGGGATAGAGGGTAGCATGATGACATAAAATACTGAAGAATTGACAAAGTGAACAGGGACAGAATGTCTTAAAGATGGGACGTAGGGACAAGGGGCCACAACGGGAATCCGAAAGCCTCAAATGAATCATAGGGATGTTAGGAAGTGTTTCTTCAGCCTTAGAGTTGTCAAGAAGTGGAGCGATCTTGAGAGTAAAGTAGTGAAGGCAGAATCCATACAAAATTTTAAGATGAGGTATGATATGGTATTATGCAGGATACTGGGCTGTTGTAATAAATTTGTAACGTGGAGCGTTTGTAGTGTAGTGAAGGTTCATAAAGAGCTTAAGAGGACGTGAATTGAGCGGCAGGTGACGCGTATGAGACAGGTAACGGACTGGGATTGAGAGAGCCGTATAGCTTCACTAATCCAGCAGTTACTAGGAGAGGTGATGGAGTTGTGTGGCGTTTTTTTTTATGTAAGTTTTAGGTGATATGTAATCTTAAATTGGCTGTAGCACTGGGCATGGCCCTGATATTTTTGTGGGGATGGAGACCCACTATTGTGGTTATAAAATATAATATGGCTTAACTAACTTTAAATAAATAGTAGCAGTGTATTAGTAAGTTATTTTGCAATATGTAAAATGTGTCCAAGGGAGGTTTTTTTTATTTATATTTTTACTAATAATATATTTTATTTTTATATAAAGGTGAGGTTATCTGTACTTCCTGGTAATCAACCCTAAAGTACTGACCGCCTGTTTAGCACGGTTGTGAAGTTACAAGTGTGGCTCTAGGGTGGCGTAATTTTTTTAATATTTTGCATATGCCCTTAGACAAGGCTTTTACCCTCCAAGGCACCAGAATATTTTCTCATAACATTTGGCTCTTCAAGCAGGGAGAGTGTAGCCAGTAGCAACTAGTGAAAAGGCAGAGCCAGGAGTTATGACTTGACCTTTTCAACTACGTATACGTAGGTGAGTATGGGATGAACCAGTAAGGCTTGGCCTTGTATTCACCCTGAGCAATTTTAACATAGGGGATATTGATTATGAAAGAAAACGTGGAGAGAGATAGAGACAATGGGAAGAATGAAAGAAGCTCTACTTAAAAAAAAAAAGACTACACAGGCATGAGGCAATTACTGAATGAAATGCAGTATGAAAGAGGACTGGAAGGGACACGAATGAATAAGATGGAGCATGCAGCTGCAAAATGCCAGGAGGAAGACGAGAAATTCGTATCTAGAAACAAAAGAAGCAACTGAAAGAATGGATTAAACCAATGGTTTAATTAAAGCGACAACAGGACAGCTTACAAACATACTAGACTTCTACGACATGGTGATAAAAGTAAAGCAAAAGAGAGAGGGTTAAGCAGATTGTATATTTTTGGACTGTAAGAATGCTTTTGTCAAAGTACTGCACAACACACTGGGACAAAAAAAAAAAGGCAGGAATAACAGAAGACACTACAATGGATCAAGAAATAATTAACAAGAAGGAAAACAACAAAACCTAGAGGGTGTTCTGGAGGGTCAGCAACCCCAGGGCCCGGTCCATGACCAGGCCTTACTTGGATCAGGGCCTAATCAGCTAGGCTATTACTGCAGGCTGCATGCAGTCCAACACACAAACCATAGCCCGGCTGATAAAGTAGTGACTTTAGGTACCTGATTGCCCGAGGAAAGGTGTCAGAATGGGAGTTGGTGAAGAGTGGAGTTCCATAACAATCAGTATCAGGACTGATACTATTTCTAGAATAAGTGAACATGACGGATGTGTAACTGATTGAAAGAATACAAACAGAAAAGGACCGAGAAAGACTTCAAATGGATTCGGACAATCTACAGATGTGATCTGATAAGTAGCTACTAGAATTTAATCCCAAGGTTATGAGGTTTGGGGATGGACAAAGAAGTTTATAGATGGAGTACATATTCGGGGAAGGAAGGGAAACGAAGGCTGCCAACCTCGTTCAAGGAGAAGGACCTCGAGCGTCAGTCGAATGTTTAGTTCAACAAACACACTCCTGGCAAACCTAAGAGTTATTAGATTTTAGGAGCATAAGCAAGTGTATGTCAGGCCCATATTGGAGCACGCAGCACCAGTATGGAACCCACACGTGATCAAGCATCTCAAAAAAAATAAAATTGGAGAAGTTGCAGAGATATGCTACGAGACTTGTCCCCGATCTAAGGGGTATGTAATGAGGAGAGATCAAGAGAGCTAAACCTGATGACATTAGGAGTGAAATGATAAAATACAAGATATTGAGAAGAATTAATATGGTGGACCGGGACAGATTGTTGGAAAGGCAGAAAAGAGTAACATGAGGACAGAGCTGGAAATTGAAAATACAGATGAATCACAGTGATGTTATTACAGTGATGATGATGATGATGTCGTACCACTTCTTAACTAGTCTTAGGCTGGTTAAGAAGTAGTACAACATAAACAATGGAGTGGTAGAGGCAAGGTTTCTGCATAGCTTTAAGATGATGTACAATTAGGCTCTCGAAGCTATGAGAGTGTGAATCCAGTAGCTGTCATTGAAAAGGCAGGACCAGGAACTGCTATGCGACCAGTGCAACTACATATTGGAGAGTATTACAACCCAGGAATCCAAAGGCCTGTTATCCTGGGTGTAAAGGGAGCAAAATAAACACAGAAGAAAAACTTTTGACTTATATTATCCTTCACCAAGTAAGAAGAGAAGTATGTACACTATATACACTATGTACAACGCTAGGTATTAGTGCACTCCACGGTAAGCAAGGCAGAATAGAAGCCACTAGAGAGCAGACCGTGCTTCAACCAGCTCTAGAATGGAAATGACAAGGGCAGACAGGCGGGTGGTGCCCACAACACCTCTGCGATTGCCAAAACCATCTTCTCATTGGCTTGAACCTGGGTATTGATTGAACGACGGGGCCCCACAATCCGATCCTTAGTACTGGTTCCGTGTTTGGGGAAGATAGCCATTCAATGTGGATGTTTACATGCGCCGAATAAAGGTTATGTACTCTTTGCATGCCACACCCCCACCTCGAGACGGCTCAGGAATAGGCTCCCACCTCCCACTGGCAACCGTGCCACCATGGCACCAAATGGGACCATCTTTCCTCTCAACTATCCAACTCTTAGATAGAGCTCAGCTTTATTCGCGACATAAAGCCAAACCCTAAACTTAGAGCGAGACAGCAGACAGTAGGGCTAGAGTAGGTCCAAGGTACGGGAGGACGGTATCTCGCACCCCCTCACTAAAAAAGAACCCCACACAAGGGGACAAAAAAAAAGAGCTTTCGAGTTACCATAGGTCCCTAACACATCCTAACCTATTGCAATTTTGATAACGCATCTGCCAACTTATTTTCTTTGCTGGCAATGTGCAATTTTCTGAGAGAAAAGGGTTGCAGCCGTAGACTCCATCTCATGAGCCTCGTATTGTGGTTCTTCATGGCTTGGAGATATACCAGAGGGTTGTGGTCACTATCGACAGTGACCACCTGTGAAGTCTGGCCCATATAAACATGGAAGTGCTCCAAGGGCAGTAACAGCACGAGGGCTTCTTTTTCAATGGTAAAGTAAGCCATCTGGAGCGGCTGGAACTTGGCCGAGTAGAAGGCCACAGCCTGCAACCCCTCCTCCCCGTTTTGCAACAGTACTGCCCCAACCCCCAGACTCACAAGCATCAACCTGTAAAGAGAAAGGTTTGGAGAAGTCTGGAGACAAAAGAATGGGTGCAGTACACAATAATCGTTTTGCTTTCGTAAAAGCATTTTGACATTCTGGGGTCCAATTAAACTTAAAGGGAACTTTGTGACTGGTAAGAGAGGTAAGGGGGCTACAATATCTGAAATTTTTTTACAGAATTTTCTGTAAAACCCTATCATGCCTAGGAAACGTTAGAGAGATTTCCTGTCATGGGGAATTGGGTAATCTTTAATGGCAAGAACTTTAGCAAATTTAGGAGCAACTTTGCCACTACCTACTTCATGGCCCAGAAAAGTAACAGTGGCCTGGCCAAAGGAAGACTTAGATAAATTAACAGTTAAATGGGAACTCTGGAAGGTCTCAAAGAGAGCCTTAAGCCTAAACAGGTGTTGATCCCAAGTATCAGACACCACTATGATGTCATCTAGATAAGCTGCCGTGCAAGTCCTTTAATAGCCTGATGGATAAGTTTCTGGAATGAAGAGAGGGAGTTTTTTCATTCCGAAGGGGGTAACTGTATACTGATAATGGCCTCCTGGAATTAAGAAGGCAGAGATTTCCTTCGCCTTATCTGTCAAAGGTACCTGATAGTAACCTTTAAGGAGATCTAACTTGGACACAAAAGTAGCCTTACCCACAAAGTCGATTACGTCATCCAGACGAGGAAGAGGGTAAGCATCTGTGATTGTGACCTCATTCACCTTACAATCTGTACACATACGATAACCTCCATCAGCTTTTTTAACAAGGATGCACGGTGAAGCCCATGGACTAGATGACTCCTCCACTAACCCATGCTCTAACAGAAATTCTACCTCCTGCTGAAGTAGCTTCTGCTTTTCAGGATTAGCTTTGTAGAGGAAGAGTTTAATAGGTTTAGAGTTTCCCACATCTACATCATGATAAGTTAACGTACATTTTTTCGGCACATCCGAAAAAATATCAGGGTAAGACTGTAGAAGCGCAGTTAAACTTGTTGCTTGAGTTTCAGACAGCCCCTCCTTGAGGAGGACAGAGTTTGGAAGCTTGACATTAATGTGGTAAGTTTTAGTTCTTGAGATCTTATCAAGGGGAGATACCACACAGTTTACATCAGATAATTTACTTACAATTTGCATAGGTCCTGTAAATCTAGCTTTCAAGGTGTGGCCAGGTATAGGTTTCTGTACCAACACCTTGTCTCCTGGATGGAAGAAGCGAAATTGTGCATTTCTGTCATACCTCTGTTTCATCTTGTTTTGAGCTGCCTTAAGGCTAGCCTTGGCTAACTGACGTGCCACCTGCAACCTTGAAGATGGGTTGTAGAGTGTTGAGCTAACGTCTTCTCACATCCATCCTTCTTTGAGCACCCGAAGAGGACCTCGTACATTGTGCCCAAGATCAGCTCAAACGGACTATACCCGGTAGACTCCAGCAGAGTTTCTCTTATTGAAAACAGCAACAAAAGTAGTAATTCATCCCAGTCTGTAGGAAAATGCATACAAAAAAATCTCATCATGGTTTTTAACGTCTGATGGAATCTTTCCAAGGCGCCTTGGGACTGAGGATGATAAGCAGTGGACAAGTTGTGGATTATCCCATACCTAGTTAATGCTTCCCTAAATGCTTTGGCAGTGAAGTTAGTACCTTGATCACTTTGAAAAGATTTAGGAATGCCAAAATAAGAAATAAATCTAGTTAAAGCCTTGAGAATGGCTTTAGTATTAATACTGCGCATGGGAATTGCTTCTGGGTAACTAGTTACTCTATCCATAATGGTAAATAAGTACTGATTTCCAGACTTTGACTTAGGTAGTGGACCTACACAGTCTATAATTAATTCTGCAAAAGGTTCTCCATCAGCAGGTATAGGCTGGAGAGGTGCAGGTTTAATGGAATGTCCAGGTTTCCCTACTTGCTGACATTCTCGGCAACAGCGGATATGATTCTTCACATCCTGCCTTAATTTTGGCCAATAGAATTCTTTTCTAATTCTATATAATGTTTTAGTAATTCCTAGGTGACCTCCTATTATGAGCTATATTCAATATTTGAGGTCTAAACTTTGTTGGAACCACTAACCTGTCTGACTGTTACCTACCCTCTATCTCCTTACCAGTCTCAGTGCAGGTCAAATAGTCGTTTTTAAGTTTATACTTGACCGGATGATTCAAAAAGGATTTACCAATGGCTGCCTGAAAAGCGAAAATCAAAGTAGGGTCCTTTCACTGTTCCTCCCGGAAGAACAGTCCCTCGGGCATGGAAACAGAGATATCTGGCAATCCTGCATCCCTGAAATAGGAAGGCTTGATCTGGATCTGTTCACTTAATTTACGAGGCTCTGGCCAGTTTTCCTCATAAAACAAATTAGCTATTCTGAGATCAGAGTCGTCCAAGGATAGGTCAGCATTCTCGCCAGACAACCCTTGGGATGTTGCCCGAGTTATGGCCAACACCGGAGAAGAATTAATCATTATGGGTTCACGACATACACTAGCAGTAGTAATGTTATTACCCAGTAATAACATGGCATCTTTCATAGGAAATGCTTCAGATACACCCACAGTCAAGTATCCAGTGTAATATTTGCACTGCACATAGATTCTATGCAAGGGGACAGAAAAGATCGCTCCTCCAAATGCTTCTAGCAAAACAGAGGATTGTAATGAAGTGTGTTCAGAAAGGGGAAGTACTCCCTCACTTATAAGTGAGCAATATGCTCTGGTATTTCTAAAAGTTCTGACGTCAGTTGTTTTTGAGTCTTCCTGAAGGGAAATACGACTCTGGCAGTAATAAGGAGCCATCCCTTTCTCTACTTCTTTCAGGGACATGTTATTAGGGACACTATAGATATTCCCTAATGGTTGGGGTTTATGGGGGCAGTTGGGACGGATGTGACTTGGGTGCATAGAAAGCATACGACAGGCTTGACCTTAACTCCCTGCTGACGTTGCAACTGGTGTCGCTCTGTCTGGTGTCGCTCTGGCTGGTGTCGCTCTGGCTAGTGTCACTCTGGCTAGTGTCCCTCTGACTGGTGTCGCTCTGGCTGGTGTCGCTCTGGCTGGTGTCGCTCTGGCTGGTGTCGCTCTGGCTGGTGTCGCTCTGACTGGTGTCGCTCTGACTGGTGTCGCTCTGGCTAGTGTCGCTCTGGCTGGTGTCGCTCTGACTGGTGTCGCTCTGGCTGGTGTCGCTCTGGATGCTGTTATCGAGTTGCATCATGTTGAGTGGTTTGTCTCTCAACAGGTTAACCATAAGTTGAGTAGCGTGCCTCACCAGGTGACTTAGTTGGCTGATGTAAACGTTCTCCCTCCGGCTGACACTTCATCCTCCAATGTTGACGATCTCTGCTCATGCCAGGCTGTTGAAAAGAGAGATGGGACCGCTCAAACAAGGTGCGGTTGGTTTCAAAGGTATCAGCCAACCTGGCTGCCTCCATTGTAGTGGTTAAGACACGATCCTGCAGAAAGACTCTAACCTCTGGTCCCACAGACAGGTTGTCGACTAGGACAAGCTGCACGAGATTATCAAAGGTGGCGACACCACTTGCTTTATACCAGCTGGTAAAAGCTTTGGTCTGCTGCTACACGAAATCCACCAGGGATTGACTAAGCTGTCGTCTGCCTAACTTAAATGACTTCCTATACTTAGCTGGATCTTCACCACTCTATAACTGGAAAAAATCAATGTTATTTAACACTGACGTAAATTCGTGTGCCTTACCAAACAATGCTGTGTGAACCAATGATGCCCAGTGCTGTTCCGGCCACCTCAAGGCTCGAGCCTGAATTTCGAAAGTTTCGAAAAATTGTTCCGGTTCTGCCTCATTGAAGCGGGGAACCAGCTGTACTGCTTTCTGTAAACTAAAGTCATTTATAACTTGAGAAAACTGCCTTCTTTCTTTTTCCCTATCAAACTCCTCCTTGGCATATGCCCTCTGTTCCCTAGTCTGCTCAAGATTGATTTTCGCCAACACAGCAGATTCGCCTTCAGATAACCCTGTTGCACGAGACTAACGATTTTGCTCAGTTGATGTATCATTTTTCCTCCTGCGAGAATATCGGAGTTTTATTCCTGGCTCCCGTAGAGGAAGGAGTGTGATGTGCCATCTCCTCTTCTCGAAGTTTGATGCTTATAAGAGTACGAAGCTGCTCAGCTGTGAGAGTGCGTTTGTAATCAATGCCAATGGAACGAACAATTTGCCAACAACACTGTAGGGAAAATTTAGACAAGTTTAATAAAGTGTATTCAAACACCAGACGTCTCCCTCTGTCGTTATCCAAACCTGGACGTCGGTATATTACACCTACAATTAATTTTTCTTGACCTAGAAATTCTACCCAAACAAATTCTGTTACTAATCCATCCATTTTTATACCTGTTTTATGCAATAATTTATATTTTCTCATGATGAATGATTTTGAAAACCGACAAGTTGAAGAACTGAGACACTTATGCAACATATGGGAATCTTTATTGAAGAAATTTTTCTTCAGTAAAGATTCCCATATGTTGCGCAAGTATCTCAGTTCTTCAACTTGTCGGTTTTCAAAACCGTTCATCACATCTGTCAGACACTGCAACATTATGGGATCTTGGTACAAAGACTTCTTCAACGCTTGTCCAATCTTTGGACGACGACCTACTTACACCAGTGGAAACTCCCACTACCTGACAGGAGGGAAACAACGAGTGATGGTACGTGACTAGGTGTCAGAGTGTAGGCGCATGTGACTAGCTTGGTTCCACTAGGATCAGTCCTAGGGCCGGTGCTGATTCTGGTATACTTAAATGACATGATGGAAGGGATAGATTCAGAGGCGTCGTTGTTTGCAGAAGGTGTGAAACTAATGTGTAGAATTTCAATGGGGAAGGATCAGGTAGGGCTACAAAGGGATCTGAACAGGATACAAGCCTGGTCCAGCAACTGGCTCCTGGAGTTTAATTCCCACCAAGTACAAAGTAATGAAGGTTGAGGAAGGTCAAAGAAGACCGCAGACAGAGAATATGCTATGGCGACAAATAATGCAAACCTCACTCATAAAAATGGATTCTGGTGTATCATACTGAGCACATCTCCAATATGGAACCCACACCTGGTCAAACACGTCAAAAAATTTAAGTGCAAAGATTTGCAACAAGACTTGTCCCAGAGGCAAGGAGTATGTCCTACAAGGAGAGATTAAGGGAAATCAAGCTGATGACACTGGAGGACAGGAGGGATGGGAGGACATGATAACAACATAAAATACTGAGAGGAATTGACAAGATGGATAGGAACAGAATGTTTCAGAGATGGGACACAACAACAAGGGGTCACAACTGGATGCTGAAAACTCAGATGAGTCACAGGGATGTTGGCAAGTATTTCTTCAGTCACAGAGTTGTTAGGAATTTGAACAATCTGAAACCACACACACACAAAGCTCACGGTTCAGGGAGAGTGACCTAGTAGCGACCAGTGAAGAGGCGGGGCCAGGAGCTCGGACTCGACCCCTGCAACCTCAACTAGGTGAGTACAACTAGGTGAGTACACACACACACAGGCTTTTCATACAGTTTTAATAAGAGGTTCACCAAGGCCCATGTGACTAGGAGGGAATCAACCCTGCAAGCAGCAAGTTAAGAGGCAGGGCCAGGAGCTTAGACTCGACATTTGTAGCCACAAATAGGTAAGTACACACACTTTCTCTCCCTCTCTTTCTCTCTCTCTCTGTCTCTCTCTCTCTCTCTCTCTCTGTCTGTCTCTCTCTTCCCCCCTCTCTCTCTCTCTCTCTCTCTCTCTCTCTCTCTCTCTCTCTCTCTGCCTCCCTCCCTCCATCCCTCCCTCGCTTCCTCCCTCTCTCCCTTTCTCTCCCTCTCTCTCTCCCTCCCCCTCTCCCTCTCCCTCTCAGACCTCAGACAAATGCACTCAAGGGAGTACCTTGTACCTCTATGGACGTAATTTCCCAGTGGACGTAATTCTCTAGTTGACGCATTTATCTGGTGAAGGAAATTCCCCAGTTGATGTGATCCAGTGGATGAAATTTCCCAGTGGATTTACCTCTAACTCTCCGATAAAACGATAATAGAGACATAAGTTTTTCTGTCCCAAGATTATCTTGTGAGACCTTTACCCACTCTGCCTGAGGTATCCCAGCAAGTGAGCATGTCTCCTGTGTTATCCCAGTGCTTAACAGAATAGGGAACAGCATATGAAGGTACAAATAAAAATGGGAACTATGGCTATAGTTTACTTAATAACATAAAAGGGTTAGAACACAACATATCCTGATGGAAATTTACATAAGATAACAATTAACCTATGTGACTTATTACCAGGGGTAAGGGTAGATGTTATCAGCAACACGGACTAGTACTCACTATTAATTCACCGACCAGCTGACCCAAGATTCCAAATGCGTGGCCTACTACCCACGTGGCTGTCCAGGGCTCTCGCTCACTGGACCTGTCACCAATAACTTCCTTGCTCAGCTGTTCCCTTGCTTATATGGTCCTCCAAGCACCCCGTTCCCCATAAGGCATAGACCACGTGTTACGACCTGACGCCGTCAAGAACAAAAAACCTCAGACTTAAGCTGAGAGGCGTGTCTGACAGCTATTTGGTAAGGCAAGGTGTGACCATATAATTGGTTAAATTAGGTCTCCCTTAGCGACCTACCAAGCATAGTTGAACTACATCACAATCTCCACTGGTCATAGATAGACTCCTGTTACAAAAGACGTCATCTATTAGAGTAGATATTTCCAGAGAACATTAGATCAACTTATTAATCCCCCTCTAGCATCTAGTCTGTTTCTAGTTTTGCAACAGTTTGTTATAATTCTAGTCCAGTTATCCAGTATCATATGGAGCTTCTTAATAGCGCTTTTGGATTACAACTGGATGAATACAAACCAAGTAAAAGTTAAGATCTTTAATAACAAAAGGTGTCTTGGTGGGAATATTGACAAATAATGAAAACTTTGTAATTAAGGGGATAAACTACACAACTTTTGGTGTAAAGCTTATTATGCTTATGTGTTATATTTATTCTGTACATAAATCGTAAATGGTGCTATGAACACTTTAGGTAAGATACTGTACACTATAATGCTCTTAGAATATATATACAATTTTGAATTTTGCAGTAATGAAATGTACCTAGTCAAAAGTATGGGTGTGTGTGAGCTCGGTAAGTCCTGGGTTAGACTCAACTAAAAATGTGACTGACAAAAACGAGTCCCAAGATAAGCTAACTTCTGACCCATAGAGATAATGTAATAGCTTGCTAGAATAGGACGACCCTTTCGCCGAGCAGCAATAATTCTCGAAGCAGCAGTGAACAGCACAGAGTCAGGCAAGGAAAAATGAGATTAAGAAACAGCCTTAACTGAGGATCATTGGAAATTGATGAAACCAAGTTCAACAACTTGCAAATCTTGACTACGACAGTGTGAAGATGCCAGAACAAGGTAGGTCAAGAGTTGAACTCGGAACCAGAGATATATTGAGTGTCTCACGACATAACTTCAGAAAGCATCAGATATCACTAACTGTAAATAATGCTCTGTGAACAGAGTTGAACAGAGTTATGAAATGTATGTTCCAGCTCACCAACAGAAACATACTCTACCAAAACTGTCTAAATAACACTAGCTAAGGAGAACACTCTTCTCTGCTATGTTCTCCCAGACAGAGTGGAGAGGAGTGGTTTCTTCTCCTTCAACGAGCACATAGAGGTGTTGCTACATCCTACCTACCTAAGCTAAATATATGACAAATAATATAAAGCAAGAAATTTTCATTTTAGCTATTAATGAAAACATAAGTAATATAATATGACATAATAGACAATATATACATAATAATTACATAATAATTATGGCGTCGGTTTTGTGAGGATGCTCCAACTCCTGGATAGACTGCACACTGCAGGTGTACCCTAGTTTATTAATTAAAGGCAAATATTAACTGACAAAATCAACATTCATGCAGGTTGCATGGTTCACCCGCCATGTGATACCAAGAGTTCTCTGGCTGAGCTATCTCGGTGGTGGTGTGTTTAACCAGCCTATTCGTTTATTCAGCTCATTCGTTTATCCAGCCCATTCGTTTATCCAGCCCATTCGTTTATCTAGCCCATTCGTTTATCCGGCTCATTCGTTTACCTAGCCCTTCCTTCGACTTAGGGATCATGAGGTTACCTACGATTTAAGTAGAACTGTGTGTGTGCCGCTGTGCCAGGAGTAAGCAGTCCCTCTCTATGATTGAGACACTTATGTAACATATGGGAATCTTTATGAAGAAACGTTTCGCCACACAGTAGCTTTATCAGTCCAATATATTGTATTGGACTGATGAAGCCACTGTGTGGCGAAACGTTTCTTCAGTAAAGATTCCCATATGTTGCATAAGTGTCTCAATCTTCAACTTGTCGGTTTTAAACCATTTATCACACAATCATTTCGTTATTGGTGTTTAGCTATACGCGAATGGAAATTCATTTTTATTAAGTTAAGCCAGACGACCTAAAGTAGCCTAACCTAATATTATTTACTGCAAAGAAACTAAACCTAACCTAACTTAATCTTTCTAACCTAACTATACCAAAAGAAACCTTGCCTAACTAAACATAACATTAGCTAACTTAACCTCACTTAATTTTATAACCAAAAATATTTATGGAAGTCAGGATGTGTTTATCAGTGCGATATTATCGTCTTGATATGTAGAACGTCAGGGCTACAACATCCCTAAGTGCGTCATGTAGCATGGAGTGACGTAGTTGTCCTGTTGCCTGGCAAACAGTAGATAATGCTTGTATAAACACTTTTTTTTGTTGCTGTATGTCCACAGTTAAAAAAATTTATATGTTTAGAGCTGTTTTGCTACCTGAGCTCATTTCAAAGTACAGCCACTCAAAACTGTCAACTAACACCCACATAACTGTTTACTTACAGGTGAACAGGAACGAGAAGTGAAACAAGAAGAACTTGTAAGTCTCGCCTAGCCTGCGAATCAAACAATGAGCCGTTTGACTGTGAGCAGAACAATTCATTCAGTGTTCTTCGCTTTATTATTATTATAATCATAAAGAAGCGCTAAGCCACAAGGGCTATTCAGCGCTGCAGGGTAGGGAAGGAAGCGAGGGTATAGTGTTCTCCGCAGTGTTGACATATTTGCCCTCATTCAAACACCTGAATATAGATTCCCATTTAGCAAAAGAATTTCAGTCGGATCCGCCGTAAGTTTTTGTGTATCTCATTGGAGATGTGTATTCGCTTATGGCATTAAATGAATATAATGTTCGTTTAATCACAGACTGAAATAAAACCTTCCATAATATACTCAGTGGATGACGACCAAAAGTATGAAGTCACTTCGGTTTCGGCGACATTGGTCGGGAGGTTGATGATGATGCCAAGAATACTATCAATCAGTAACAAACAGCATCAGTGAGGTACTTAGTGTAGAGAAAATAAAGACGAGAGCGAGATGAATGAGAGAAACAATGCTCGATATAGAGACCTTGATGCCATAAACGAATACAAGTCTGTGGTTGTTTTAGTGATGCTACAGAACTGCATGAGACAGTGTGAAGGACTACATGTTCTTGATGGCAGGTGTTTAAGGGTTTTTATTAGGGCTCAGGATAGAGTGTTCAACTCACAAGGGAAGGATTCGGGTTCAGTCCTTGGGTGAAATGACATCAGCGGAAAAGACTCTTCATACTTACACCCCTTTCCACTTAACAATGAGTAGATATATGTAGACAGGTCAACTGTTGAGGGTCACATACTGAGAATATGGAATTAATGATCCAAAAAGAGTCTAGTGGTAACAGCTGTGTTTCTTACATGAATAATTGCTCTTACAGCCTGTGTGCTGGTGTATTGCAGGTTACACTGCCTGGTGTGGCGCAGGTTACACTGGTGTCATATAGGATTTAAAAGCAATATTAACAACCTGTCTTAGTTACCGAGAATTCAGCTGTGCATTCCTCCCAGAATTTCTGTGATGCAAAAGTATACCAACTGTGTGTCCGATAGAGCTGTGCCATGGGTATATAATGGTGCTGAGTCATGGGTATGCAATGGTGCTGTATCATGGGTATACAATGGTGCTGTATCATGGGTATACAATGGTGCTGTGTCATGGGTATACAGTGGTATTTTGCCATGGATATACAATGGAGCTATGTGTTTCAATTAGTGCCAGATATAAAATAGGCGTTAGTTACGTCAACTGCATTTTGAATGCATGTGTTCCTCATGAATAATAATATATAAACATAACTATTATTGTAACAACGAACGAGTGGTATTTAATCAATAACGGCACTGCGACTAGCCGAAGATTCGAACCCATGTCGTTTTGGCTAGCCTCATGGTGAGTGAAAATCACATGATGCTCTAACCCACAGGACCACTCAATCCTACAAGAATCACACACCCAGCAGAGCTAGGTGTTTTAACTTGATCAGAGGACATACGGTGGTGTGGGTGCCCTGAGCTAGTTCATTCTACTCCCTGTTTGGTGTACTAGCCTCCACAAGCAGTATATATATTGTAAACACGAACTAGTGGTATTTAATCAATAACACTGCGGCTAGCCGAGGACTCGAACCCATGTCGTTTCGACGCGCCTCATGGTGAGCAAAAATCACATGACACTATGAAAGTTAAGACACATGTGTAACATCTGGATATCTTTGTTGTAGACGTTTCGATGGGTTCTTTGCTGACACCACACCTTGCTGACACCACACCTTGCTGACACCACACCTTGCTGACACCACACCTTGCTGACACCACACCTTGCTGACACCACACCTTGCTGACACCACACCTTGCTGACACCACACCTTGCTGACACCACACCTTGCTGCCATCACACCTTGCTGCCATCACACCTTGCTGCCATCACACCTTGCTGCCATCACACCTTGCTGCCACAACACCTTGCTGCCACAACACCTTGCTGCCACCACACCTTGCTGCCATCACACCTTGCTGCCACCACACCTTGCTGCCACCACACCTTGCTGACACCACACCTTGCTGACATCACACCTTGCTGACACCACACCTTGATGACATCACACCTTGATGACATCACACCTTGATGACATCACACCTTGCTGCCACCACACCTTGCTGACATCACACCTTGCTGACATCACACCTTGCTGACATCACACCTTGCTGACACCATTCCTTGCTGCCACCACACCTTGCTGACACCACACCTTGCTGACACCACACCTTGCTGACATCACACCTTGCTGCCACCACACCTTGCTGCCACCACACCTTGCTGACACCATTCCTTGCTGACAACACACCTTGCTACCACCACACCTTGCTGCCACCACACCTTGCTGCCACCACACCATGCTGCCACCACACCTTGCTGACATCACTCCTTGCTAACATCACTCCTTGCTGCCACCACGCATTGCTGACATCACACCTTGATGACATCTCGTCTTGCTGCAACCACACCTTGCTGACATCTTACCTTGCTGCCACTACACTTTGCTGACACCACACCTTGCTACCACCAAACCTTGCAGCCACCACACCTTGATGCCACCACACCTTGCTGGCATCACACCTTGCTGACACCATACCTTTCTGCCAACACACCTTGCTGCCATCACACCTTGCTGCCACCACACCTTGATGCCACCATACCTTGCTGACATCACACCTTGCTGCCACTACACCTTGCTGCCACCGCACCTTGCTGTCCCCACACATTGCTGCCACCACACCTTGCTGCCACCACACCTTGATGCCACCACACATTGCTGACGTCACACCTTGCTGCCACCACACCTTGCTGCCACCACACCTTGATGCCACCACACCTTGGTGCCACCATACCTTGCTGCCACCACACCTTGCTGACATCACATCTTGCTGCTACCACACTCTGCTATTGCTAACACATTTTGCTGTCTGTGGTGGAATTTGTTCCACCGGCAAGAAAGATGATAGAGAAAGTTAACGGCTTACTTCACTTGTACTTACATGACAGTTAGGCTTGTGTGACAGCCTCCTCTCTCTCTCCCATGAGTTGATAGCAACGGCTTGACTGACTCTTCCCAGCCGTCTGGAGAGAGAATTTTTTCCCACCAACAGAGTGACCTGAGAACGTGTCACTTTATTGGTGGTTAAAAGGTTATTATATTGCAGGTGCCAACCCATCTGGCGTCTGCAATATGCGAACTTTAGACTCAGTTCATGTACTTGGATCTCAGATCACTGATGAGTTTTATGAATGTAACAATGACTGACATTCTGAAGTTCTACTCAAGTTCCATTCTTTTATGTGTGGGTTATCTGTGTATCGTTCCAGTCATGGTATTGTGCCTTTTTTTTTCTGACGTTCTGACTGTACCATGGCTCGAGGGGTGGGACATATGCCCATTTTCATCCCATCTTTTTCGTTAAATACATTGTAATCCGAAATTTATGCAAGGCAGATAAAGCTTAAATTAATTATAGCAGTGTTGGTATTAGGGAAAAGGAAATCATTAAGTTCTGAAGACTGTCAAAGTGTTGTATCCCTTCTTGTCAGCTTGCTGATCTAGTTAGTGTACGTGAGCACTGTATCATTTATGCTAGTAATGACCCTGGAACCAGATTCAATTTACAGAGGTACAAAATAGCGATACTGCTGGAGATGGAAGAAAAGGGGATGATGCCTCATGGAATAGTGTTGACACACTACCAGCAAAACCTGGTGGAAGCACTGATGTCCATACAGGGTCGGTAGATAGAGGGGAAACAGAAAAAAGCACCACAAGCGAATGCAACTGCAATGAATCTTAGTAAACAGAACTCCAATCTACGAAAATTCTATGCCTTTGTGTATCTGCAGGCATGGTATATCTTGTAAAACAGGTGGAACATGCACCTTTGATCATCCCAAGAAATGTCGCACCCACATGACAACAGGAGAGTGTAGCTCCCCTTCCTGTAACTTTTTTTCATCAAGAAATGTGTCGCGTGCCTTCAGCACTCTATGGAGAGGGAGCATGGACACAGGGGTCATCCCACACTCACTAAAGGCAACAGACATAGCACCACTCTGCAGAGGTGGAAGTAAAGCAATTGCTAAGAGCTACAGACCGATAACAATAACATCCCTTATCATAAAAATCTTTGAAAGGGTTCTAAGAAGCGAGATCGCCAACCACTTGCATACCCATCAGCTACACAACCCAGGGCAACACGGGTTTAGAGCAGGTCGCTCCTGCCTGTCCCAGCTATTGGATCCTGGATGCTGTAGAGAATAAACAAAATACAGAGACTTTGCAAAAGCTTTCGACAAGTGTGACCATGGTGTAATAGCGCACACAATGTGTGATAAAGGAATAACAGGAAAAGGTGGTTGATGGATCCATAATTTCCTGACATACAGAACACAAAGAGTAATAGTAAACAGTAAAGTTTGAGGCAGCTACGGTGAAAAGCTCTGTTCCACAAGGCACAGTACTCGCTCCCATTCTATTCCTCATCCTCATATCTGACATAGACAGAGATGTAAGCCATAGCTTACACTGCAAGACTCCAGGCGGACATAAACCAAATCTTCAAATGGGCCACTCAAAACAATATGAAGTTCAATGAAGAGAAATTTCAACTACTCAGATATGGAAAACTTGAGGAAATTAAAAATGTATCAGGGTATACGACAAATTCTAACCATACAATAGTGAAAAAATAATGTAAAGGACCTGGGAGTGATAATGTCAGAGGATCTCGCCTTCAAAGACCACAACAATGTTTCTACCGCATCTGCTAGGAAAATGATAGGATGGATAATGAGAGCCTTCAAAACTAGGGACACCAAACCCGTGATGATTCTCTTCAAATCGCTTGTTCTCTCTAGGCTGGAATACTGTTGTACACTAACGGCCTCCTTTAAGGCAGGCGAAACTGCTGACCTGGAGAATGTACAAAGAACTTTTCCAGCACGCATAAGTACGATAAGGCACCTAAATTACTGGGAACGGTTGAAGGCTTTTGATCTGTATTCCCTGGAACACAGGCGAGAGAGAAACACGATAATATACACTTGAAAAATCCTAGAGGGATTAGTACCAAGCTTGCACACGAAAATCACTCCCTACAAAAGACTCGGCAGGAGATGCAACATTCCTCCAATGAAAAGCAGGGGCGCCACGAGTACACTGAGAGACAACACAATAAGTTGTAAGGTAAGACACATATGCAACAGTTAGGTATCTTTATTTCGAAACGTTTCGCCTACACAGTAGGCTTCTTCAGTCGAGTTCATAAGAGTTGATAGAAGCAGAAGATACTGACCACCTCAAAACTTTAAGGGTGATGGACTGATTACATCGTCTTCAAGTATCTTCTGCTTCTATCAACTCTTATGTACTCGACTGAAGAAGCCTACTGTGTAGGCGAAACGTTTCGAAATAAAGATACCTAACTGTTGCATATGTGTCTTACCTTACAACCTGTCGGTATTTTATACCATTTTAATGTTCAACACAATAAGTGTCAGAGGCCCAAGACTGTTCAAGTGCCTCTTAGCATACTTAACGGGGGATTACCAATAGACCCCTGACTGTCTTCAAGAAGGCAATGGACAGGCACCCAAAGTCAGTACCTGACCAACCGGGCTGTGGTTGGTACATCACTTTGTGTGCGGCCAGCAGTAACAGCCTGGTTGATCAGACCCTGATCCACCACGAGGCCTGTTCTCAGACCGACCCGCGGGGGCGTTGACCCCCGAAGCTCTCTCCAGGTAAACTCCAGGTAAGGACTCATCCTGGTAAGTAACAATGTCCAGAGTACTTGTGATTTACAGCCTCGTCGAAAGGCATTTTAACTTTTATATAAGAAAGAACATAAGAAAGAAGGAACACTGCAACAGGCCTACTGACCCATGCGAAGCAGGTCCATGCCATCCCCCGGCCTAGAACAATGACCACCTAGTCAGGTCACTTCCACTTAAGGAAGAAGCACGGCACTAGACCTGGTAGCCAAGCTAGTCAGGTCCAACTCACACCCACTCACACCCACTCATGTATTTATCCAACCTATTTTTAAAACTACACAACGTTTTAGCTTCTATGACGGTACTCGGGAGTTTGTTATACTCATCCAGAACTATTACCAAACCAGTGCTTTCCTATATCCTTCCTGAATCTGAATTTTTCCAACTTGAAACCATTGCTGCGATTCCTGTCTTGGCTGGATATTTTCAGCAAGCTGTTTACATCCCCTTTATTTATTCCTGTTTTCCATTTATACACCTCAATCATATCCCCCCTAATTCTACGCCTTTCTAGAGAGTGCAGATTCAGGGCCCTAAGTCTATCCTCATAGGGAAGATTTCTAATACGTGGGATCAGCTTTGTCATCCTCCTCTGTACGTTTTCCAGAGCATTTGTATCCATTCTGTAATATGGTGACCAGAACTGTGCAGCATAATCTAAACGAGACCTAACCAATGATATATAGAGTTGAAGAACAACCTGAAGATTTCTATTATTTATGCTTCTTGATATGAAGCCAAGGATTCGTTAGCTTTATTGCGAACACTTATGCACTGTTGTCTTGGTTTCAGATTACTGCTAACCAGAACTCCTAAATCCTTTTTACAATCAGTCGTATTAAGATCTACACCAATCAGTTTATAAGTGGCATGGTTATTGTCCTGTCCAACCTTTAGAACCTTGCATTTGTCTATATTAAACTGCATCTGCCACTTCTCCGACCATTGCATCAGTCTATTCAAATCATCCTGGAGTGCACTAATGTCTTCAATAGAATGAATTGGACGGCCTATTTTGGTGTCATCAGCAAATTTGCTTATGTCGCTATTTATTCCCTCATCTATATCGTTTATGTAAATTGTGAACAAGGGGACCAACACTGACCCCTGTGGAACACCACTTGTGACGTGCCCCCATTCTAATTTCTCCCCATTTATGCAAACTATTTGTCAACCATGTCTCTGCCCAGGAAAAAAATTCTCCTCCTATTCCGTGTGCCTTAAGTTTCCCCAATAGCCTCTGATGTGGAACTCTATCGAAAGCCTTACTGAAGTCCATATACACAATATGTTATTCATTACCATGATCTACCTCCTCAAACACCTTAGCGAGAAAAGTTAGTAAATTCGCAAGACAGGAGCGCCTCTTTGTAAAACCGTGTTGAGATTCATTAATCAATCTGTGCCTATCAAGATGTCTACGAATTGCCTCGGCAATTATTGGTTCCATAAATTTTCCCACTATGGAGGTAAGGCTATAGTTCGAAGCCAAGGACCTGTCACCTGCCTTGTAAATAGGTATTACATTTGCCATTTTCCACTTATCAGGCACTATGCCAGTTTGCAGTGATATGTTGAAAAGATTAGCCAAAGGTTTGCAAAGTTACTCTTTACATTCCTTTAACACCCTTGCAAACAGTTCATCAGGATCTGGGGATTTGTTTGATTTTAATTTCTCTATTTGTCTGAGGACCATGTCACTAGTTACCGCAATCATGCATAGTTTATTATCGTCCTGTTCTACATAATCTATTGTTTCTGTAATTTCGCTAGTATTTTCCTGAGTGAAAACTGAGAGGAAGTAAGAATTGAAAATTTCACACATATCCTTATCACTGTCAGTGATCTGACCTGAATAACTCTTAAGTGGGCCTATCTTGTCCCTAATCTTACTTTTGTATACCTGAAAGAACCCTTTTGGGTTAATCTTCGAATCCCTTGCGACCTTAGCCTCATAATCCCTTTTTGCTTTTCTTATTCCTTTTTTTTATTTCTCTCTTTAATTGAATATATTGATTTCTTAACTGCCCATCCCCTCTTTTGATACGCCTAAAAATGCCTCTCTTTTGACCAATGAGATGTTTTAATCTATTGTTCATCCATTTGGGATCATTTTTGTTAGATCTAATTTCCCTACTAAGAACAAAAGTTTACTGAGCAGCTAAAACTATGCTCTGAAAAACGTCATATTGGCAACCAACACCAGCTACCTGACCTATAGTCAAATCATCCCAGTTTAGCCCACCCAGTCCCATAAAATCAGCCAATCGGAAGTCTGGGAAAGAGACTTGATCGCAGTTTATTGGGTAATTCCATAATATATTGAAATTAAGTGATTTGTGATCACTTTCCCCAAGTTCATCATTAACCTCAAGATTATTAATTAGCGAATCTTTGTTGACAAGAACCAGGTCAAGCAGATTGTTTCTTCTAGTTGGTTCTGTCACAAACTGTTTTAAAAAGTAATCCTGAACTGTATCAAGACAGTCACTAGACTCAAGATTTCCTGTCAAATTGTTCCAATCAATTTGTCTAAAGTTAAAATCCCCCATTAACATAACATTTTCATATCTAGACGCCTTATGAATTTCGTCCCATAACAGCTTACTGCACTCCCTATCAAGGTTTGAGGCCTATAAATCACACCTAAAATTAATTTGTCACGTCCCTCGAGAAACTGTAGCCAAACAGATTCTGTGTCCGATGTTTCTAATCTTATATCTAAGACAACAATTTAAATTTTCTCTGACAAACATCGCCACTCCACCACCCTTCCTGTTGACCCTATCAGTGTGGAATAGTTTATAACCCTTTATGCTGCATTCAGAAGGCATTTCTCTATCCTTCAAGTTGAACCAGGTCTCAGTTACAGCAATAATATCTATATTACCTGCACTTGCGAGTAATCCTAGCTCATCTATCTTATTTCTTAGACTCGGATGGCTGGTGTCTGGCCAGGACTTTAAATTGATATTTGAAATTAGTGTGAATAAGCTAAGAGATTTCCCGATAAATCAGAGTGGATAGAGGTCTATATATATCCAAGATAGAGAGAGTGAATAATAATCTTTAGTATAGTCACTACTATTGTTACTCGATTATTTTTTAAATCTCGTGGTCAATATTTTGATTATTTAATGTTGTAGAACCACTTGATATATGTTACGTAACAATAACAATCTGTGTGTTTTTGACTGATGAGTTAATTATCCAATCAGGTCATTACTTGAATTCAGTCCAAGAACCTTCCTTCCCATCCCCGGATAACATAGGATTCTCTTACCTCTGTCTACACAGGGCATTGTGTGTTCCCGGGTGTAGCTGTAGTTCTGGAATCCTAGAATTCTGGAATCTGGAATTCAGTGGAGGGACTTCACACACGGTCAGTACTCATTTACATTCCTACAAATGAGCATTCACCGCGAAGTATGTATATTAGTCACTGTTTTACACCTGTGGGAATTTTCAATGATAAATGCCTTAAAGACTATCGAAGTCTATTATTAAGCACTTATGTTGTTCATGGACAGCTCAGAACCCCAGCAGCCGCGGGTGTGGGGATCTCCTTCAATGTTGGCTATCTGTGTCCCACGGAGCTGTGAAGGGGCAACTCAACCAGAGTTATGCACAAAACTTATATATGCCAATGTTTCATGTTTGTCACCTAGAACGTTATGACGCAAGTCTTACCTGGTGTTGGGCAATCGCCCTTGAATAACGGCATCTAATTAGTGAGTTCTATCTACTCCCTCAGTATACCTGCTGCAGCGGAATGGTTAGTAAGGAACTCATAAGAACTTACCAGGGTGTATGTATCGGACCCCACGGAGATGACGCCGAGAAAGATGGCTTGATTAGAAAATGTCTATACTCTTCTTTTGAATGACTTCGAGACGTTTTTCACACAGGAATATTCATTGAGCACTAGTGTCTTTGTTCGCTAAATCGGGTACTACCTGGTGCTACGAACTGTTTCAACGTCACTCAACTACCATCGCTTGTTCACGAGTTCAACTTGTAAACTATATTCGTGGATAATGTCCATGGTAGGGAGAATGTTAACAACACTTCTCTTTGCAAAGACAACCACGATAGTTTCGACACTGTCTTTACTCCAGTTCTCCCCAGTGATTGTACACGATATCTTCTCGCTTTGAGCCTATGTCTGATAAGATAAGATTTGGTTCGATTTTTTAACCCCGGAGGGTTAGCCACCCAGGATAACCCAAGAAAGGCAGTGCATCTGTCTAATTTTCACTTGGGTCCTCAATCTTGTCCCCCAGGATGCAACCCACAGCAGTCGTCTAACACCCAGGTACCTACTTACTACTAGGTGAACAGGGACAACAGGTGTAAGGAAGCATGTCCAACGTTTCACACGTGCCGGGATCAATACCCTGACACTCAGTGTGTGTGAGCTGAAAACGCTTTCAACCAAACAAGCCAACAGCACTCAAGAAACGGTCGTAGAACGTTCTCGGAGTGAAGATGTGATGCTGAACACACTGGCGTGGCTAGCAACAGTTAGTACTAGTGAGAAGTTCTAGGTACCTACCGGTTTTGTGTATGGTTCAAGATATTACCTAGAGTCAACCTGGAGGGTATTCCGGGGATCAACGCCCCCTCGGCCCGGTCCACGACCAGGCCTCACGTTGGCTCAGGGTCTGATCAAAAAGGCTGTTACTGTTGCCGCACGTAGTTCAATGAACGAGCCACAGCCCGGCTGATCCGGCACCGACTTTAAGTATCTGTCCAATTCCCTCTTGAAGGCAGCCAGGGGCCTATTGGTGGGACACCCAGTGAGCCTGCGGTCTACCCTCTGTTTACCAACAAATCTAGCAGACCACATATGTCAGCTGATTATATCCATTCACCTACTTGTTCTTACCTGACAGATATAATGAATCTGTCATCCAGTTAACACATCCATTGGCTAATGTTGTTATTTAATGTCAATATGAATACTAATATTTTCATTTCATTTATAATATGACATCACTCCATCAAAGTTGTGTCAGTCTCCCGTACTGCCTGACGTTTGTGTCAATGTAATGTTAGTGATGTATTCTTGCCTTGATATCAAGGCTACCGGACTTCAGGATCAACTAAGGGATTAAACCAGCGTTTGCCCCTCTATTGTTTATTGACTTTGATATGAAGTGAGATTAAGCTTTATTGCAGGCAACAGATTTCGTTGGGCAGATATGTGTCACTATATAACCAGTCATCTGTTACCTAGAGTACTGACAGATCAGATTAACTCACACACACACAAGGTCGATCATTATTAAATAATTCGTTAGACAAGTGGCCTGGTGGTTAACGCTCTCGCTTCACACGGTGAGGGCCTGGGTTCGATTTCCAGCCAGAGTAGAAACATTGGACGTGTTTCTTTCCACCTGTTGTCTATGTTCCCCATCAGTAAAATGGGTACCTGGGTGTTAGTCGACTGGTGTGGGTCGCATCCTGGGACACTGACCTAAGGAGGCCTGGTCACAGACCGGGCCGCGGGGGCGTTGACCCCCGGAACTCTCTCCAGATAAACTCCAGATAGTCAGCTCACTTGACTTACAGACAGTTCCATTTGCCTCACAAACACTAAAATCTTCCAGTATTATGTGATGGGTCAGAATTCACCCTAAATTATATTTAATATACCCATTTGCCCATTGATTGATGATAATAAGAGTAATGTGACATATGTCATAAATAGCTGTAGTTATGAGTAGTTAGATGAGTAGTTAGATGTAGCTGATGAATAAAATTGTACTGGTCGTGTGAGTGTTGATGAATCTCACTGGTCACGTGATCCCTCTCTAGTTGAATTAGGGCAGCAGGTGATTGTAATCTGTTAAGTAAACTAACTGACAGAATTAACTAGTTGGTCCCTGGCGCTCAATTAGCTTCCTCACGACTATCATTATTAATCATATTAATAATTAAATCAGTGCGTGCAGCTGTGAGTATAACACAGTGGCTTAATTAATATATCCTACTTTCTGGGGGTTGTAATTAGTTTAATTATAATGGTTACTCATGAGTAATTAATGGCAAGGTTTGAGTACATTCAAGAATGAGTTGTTAGTCACACTAAGTATTTATTCAGTTGTAAGTTAAGTAGTTCATTTTCTTGAGTCAGTTGTGTGTTACACAACTGTGTAGCTTCAGTCAGTTGTGTGTTACACAACTGTGTAGCTTCAGTCAGTTGTGTGTTACACAACTGTGTAGCTTCAGTCAGTTGTGTGTTACACAACTGTGTAGCTTCAGTCAGTTGTGTGTTACACAACTGTGTAGCTTCAGTCAGTTGTGTGTTACACAACTGTGTAGCTTCAGTCAGTTGTGTGTTACACAACTGTGTAGCTTCAGTCAGTTGTGTGTTACACAACTGTGTAGCTTCAGTCAGTTGTGTGTTACACAACTGTGTAGCTTCAGTCAGTTGTGTGTTACACAACTGTGTAGCTTCAGTCAGTTGTGTGTTACACAACTGTGTAGCTTCAGTCAGTTGTGTGTTACACAACTGTGTAGCTTCAGTCAGTTGTGTGTTACACAAGTCTTCCCTCCATTTTATGGATGAAGCTAATTTTAGATGATATGCCTTTATTTATAGCAGGGGCTAAATATCATTTGACACCTACCTTCCCTGACTTGGCTCACTGAGCCCTACATCAGCTCAGTGAGCTGATAACCTAACCTAACCTAACCTAACCTAACCTAACCTAACCTAACCTTTATTCCAGCTGGTGGACTGTTCCCAAAAGTCTTGAGAGATAATCTTTTTTTTTTGTGCTAAGTCACATCTGCTAGTTCAGGTGGCACTAATAATAAGAACACAGTTAATTTACTGGAATATGAGATCACTGAGTTTTATGAATGTCATAATGATCAACGTTCTGATTTAGTGAGAGCGATTTATTAGATCTCTTATTATTATTATTTATTATTAAATATTCGCCGGTATTCTCCCGGCCCGGGCCTTTTCCAAGTGGTGGCCCGGCCTTGGCTCCCTCTGTAGGGAGTGTCTGAGACCTAAGTCTCCCATGGGAGGAGGCACAAGCACCTCCTCATCTTTGGGACCAACTGTCCCCAGGCCTAGCCACAAGCTAGGCCTCCCTGGTCTGCCATCCCCGCCCCAAGGGGGCTAATGGGAATGACAGTCTTGTGAGCTAAAGGCTCGGGCTCAGGCACCTACCCTACCCTAGAAGGGTTAGGCATGGTGTCGATGTCCATTAGATCTCACCACTGCCAGCAGTTGGTAACAGTGCCCCGAGTACAAGCAGGGCGGGCAGTTGAGAGTCCCAGAGGCATCAGCGTCATGTGAGGAACCAGAGAAGATGGACCATTGCAGGACTTGCTTTCTCAACCAGAGAGCCCAATTAATTTAGTGTATTTCCCTTAACATATAAGTGAGAGAAGACACCGAGTACATCTATTTATCGTCTGCTCTAGCATCTCTCTGGGTCACTGCATGTGTATACTTTCCTATCTCTCTGGGTAACTGGGTAAAGTACCAAGACTCATTAAAGTGTTATTAGTGGATCTGCTGGACCTAAGCTGAAATCTACACACCAATAGTGGGCTTTTGATATCGAGGACATTACTGGTGCATGTGCTAAGTGAGTATCGACTATAATAATCTGACATTCAGATACGGTGACAGCTCTTATTATTAAGAAGGACATAAACTGATTGATGTTCTGTGCGGACATCACCCACCATCCCACAACACCGAGATCCCAGGTACATAGTAGCATACCTGAGGGAGAGGGGGGCCATGTAAATCCATTTTTACTCCACCTTGTTCGTTATATAGACTGTCAGTCATAATTTGTTCATTGCAGGTAAGGGTTCAGTTGAAGCATGGCGGTGTTGGTATTAGGATAGTGGAAAGTCATTAAGCTCTGGAGCCGGTCATATCCACGTGCCGAGTATTCACCCTTTGTGTCAGCCCACTGATCAGGTGTCCACGAGTACTGGATCCTAGTAATGGACCCAGAATCCAGGTGTCATCAAGTAACAGCGACCACTACACTTGTGATTTACAGCCATGTTAGAAGTTCTTCCCACTTTCATATGCTGAGCGTAAGTTTGCTGGTTACCATGGATTTTTGATTGATATATTTTGTAATCATGTTAGCCAGGTAGAACCTTTCCTAAAAACTTTAGCGGTCTATAGAGACGTAGGGTGGTTAGCAGTAGTTAGCCATTTGTAATAATTGAGACATTAACAATGCACTCAGAGATGACAAAAGTGGGTAGCAGCGGTCACAAGACTCTCAACCTCTCGGCAACCCCATACCCACCCTGGGCTGAGGCTGCGGGTGTGGTAACATCCTGTGAAATACCCAGTGGACCGGCAACACTTACCCATACCCCTAGCCTCTGGTTTGCATCAGCCCACGTATTTCTGTTTACCTACAAATTCAGGGGATCACATGTGTTGTCTTAAAGTACCACCTGACCTAATAGTTCCCACCTGACAAAATGAATCTTAATAAGTAAGTAAGTAAGTAAGTTTATTCAGGTATACACAAATACAGTTACATAGAATTATCATACATAGCAGCATATTTGTAGAGAACCTGGGATAACCCAAAAAAGTCAGACAGAGTGACATATTATCTGCTGGCTAATAATATGCAAAGCCTGTTAGATGAGATAATGTTCTCAGCTCATTTAAGTCATCACGTCTTCATGCCCGTCAATTGATTGTTTTATTGTTAGTGATATTGATGCATTCTTGTCTTGACATCAAGGTTTTCAGAGAACAATATCAACTAAGGGATTAAACCAGCGTATGCTGCTCTAGTCCATTATTGACTGTGATACGAAGTGGGATTAAGCTAATAATAACAATAATAATAATAATAATAATAATAATAATAATAATAATAATAATAATAATAATTATGATTATAATAATAATAATAATAATAATAATAATAATAATAATAATAATAATAATAATAATAATAATATCTTTATTTCTACAAGTACATGTACAAGGTATACAGACCATAGCTGACATCAATAACATACTACTATACAGAAAGCCGCTTGTTATGCTGAGCATTTCGGGCAAATTAGGTCAATTTTGTCCCGGGATGCGACCCACACCAGTCGACTAACACCCAGGTGCCCATTTTATACTGATGGGTGAATACAGAAAACCGGTGTAAGAGAACACACCCAATGTTTCAACCCTCGCAGGGAATCGAAGCTTAATTGTAGACACCAGATTTTATTGGGCAGGTGTGCGTTATTGAATTAATCATCTATCAGCTAGAATGCTGACAGTTAATTAATTCAGCTCTCACCCACATAAGGTTTGTCCATGTTAAGTAATTCGTTTGGTAGGTGTGTAATCATATAGCCAGTTGATTGTCAAGTTGAAAACTTAATGACAGTTTGATTCGGGTCACACACACTTAAATCTGTCTGTAATATGTAAATGATCAGGAGTAGCCTAAAATTATCAGCACCAACTCATATATATCAGCCCATTGATTGATGGTGATTAAAATAACGTGACGTGTTTGTGGCTGTGTGAGTGTTAATGAATCACACCGGTCACATGATCACTCTCCAGTTAAATAAAAACAGCAGGTGACCGTAATCTATTAAGCAAACTAACAGAAGTAACCAGTTGATCAGTGGCATCCAGTTAGTTTCCACATGACTGTCATTATTAGTCACATTAATAGTTTAGTTAATGCATATGGCTGTGAGTTATTTACAGTGATTCAATTAATTTATCCTACTTGCTGAGGGCTTGTGTAGTCAGTTTAATTATACTGATCACTTACCAGTAATTAATGACAAGGTTTGAATATATTTGTGTGTTAGTGACCATTTGACGGACGAGGCTAATTTTAGGTGACTTACTTTTGTTTACAGAAGGGGTTAAATGTCATTTAATGTCCTCTCCATCCATGACTTATTGGGGATAGCTAATGTTGAGAGTGCGCACGACAGGTGATTGATCACTACAAGTGAGTGCCTATAAAACAAATGGCTCTGGGTGGACCTGACCCACCCAACAGACATATTGTGAGACCAGAAGCATCCTGAGTTATATTTGGATTCTCCGAACTAGGCGCTCCCACAAGTGTGATGGAATTTGTTCTTCCACCAGCAATAATTTCCTTATCTGAGTGATGAAGAAGCTTATGAAACAGTCTCCTCCCTCTCTAGCATGATGGGAGAGAAGAGGGATTAAAGGCTCTTAACAACTTTGTTGAGAGAGAACTTTTTTCAAGAATAGATTGTCATGTACCAAGTTATACATAGCAGCCCAGGTGACACCTGCTGCGTCAGAACTTGAGACTCAGTTTATGTACCCGAATCTTAGATCATTGATAAGTTTTTTAACGTATTAGTGACTGAAATTTTGATATGCTGAGAGTGACTAATTAGCCCTCATCATTGCCAGTAGTTGACAACAGTGCTCCGAGTACAGGCTAAGAGTAAGCTGGGTGGGCAGTTTTTTAATGCTTTATAGGCATCAGCTTTGTGTGAGGAACCAAAGAAGACAGACCGTGGCAGGACGTGATTTCTCAACCAGAGAGCTCAATTAATTTAATACATCTCCCTGTACACATTAGTGAGAGAAGACCTAGCACATTTATTTATCGTGTATTTTAACTTCTCTGTGAGTCACTGACTTAAACACAGAGACCAAAGCCGGAATCCACATTCTCAGTGTGGATCCTTGATGATGAGGACATTACCAGCAAGTGTGCTGAGTCAGCTTTACAGAGAGAATTAATGACTTAATTGAAGCATAGCAGTACTGGTATCAGGGTGGTGGAAAATCATTAAGTTCTGGAGCCTGGCAATGTATCATACTTCTGTGTGTTCACTCCCATGTCAACAAATTGATCTATTGTACATGAGCGCTGGATCATTTATCCCGGTGTCAGCAAGGATTCAACCCTTGTAAGTGTCCAGTGTACTTGCGACTTATAGCCCTGTCGGAAGGTATTTCAACTTTTAATGCTGAGCGTGTCAATGAGGTAGGATCTTTCTCGACACTGTCACCACACCTTGCTGCTGCCACCATACCTTGCTACTGCCACCACAACTTGCTAATGCTACCATAAGAGCATAAGAACATAAGAATCTGTTATATAGAATAGGGTAGCAGCAATGTGCTGCTACCCTATTCTATATAACAGATTGCGGGTATAACTAGATATATTTCCCTCTCATATACAAGATGGATTTCATTTAAAGTGATGAAATTTGTCATCTGAGCTGGGAGACTTGAGTAAGGCAATGAGCATATCGTCAAGTAAAGGTTGGTTAGTAATGGTTCAGTAGCTATGGTAGTTTCAACGGTCTCCTCCAGCAGACTTGGTGTTATTATTACCTGGGAATTATCATCGCTTGGAATGGCTTATCCCAAAAATTGTGTACGATTGCTGTGGAGTAAGTATGCTGTGAAGACCGAGCATATAAGAACATAAGAAAGCAGGAACACTGCAGCAGACCTGTTGGCCCATACTAGGCACGTCCTTCACAAAATATCCCACTAACATAATATTTGCCCCAACCCAATTTCTAATGCTTTCCAAGCAATAAGTTTTGATAATTCTGTTCACTCATACGCAAGTCCCACTCAAATCAAATCGTGTGTGTGGGGAAGTACCCTGGCTGGTGTGTGTTGAGAAGTACCTAATATATGTACTTATTCGACGTATGCAACGCAAATTGCAAGCTTGTACTCACCTTTGTCAGCCATATGAACGGTAATTAGCGCCATCTAGGGGTTGGCATACAACACTAGATCATCTGATGACTGTGAGATGTTCTTTGGCGTTCTGGTTCCTCAAAGCGGAGTTACTTTGCCTAGCCAATCATCCCATCACTCAAATTGTCAAAGTCATCAACTGGTGATAAATTAGACACATGTGCAAGACTTGGGTATCTTTATTGTGGAAACGTTTCGACACACAGTGGCTTCTTCAGTCCAATTCAAAGAAGAATGGTAAAGAATAGGAGTTTGAGGTAATCAGTCCCTCAGCCTGGAGTCGATGTAATCAGTCCATTAATGTTGATAAGAATACAACATTTGCGTGAAGATGGGACTTACATACTGCAGAGAGGTGAGGTGCAGCACTCGTAGGTGGTGTCACCTTCGACAAGTCCACAGGTGGAAGTAGGTCATGACTATAAGTTAGGCAAACGTAGAATTCCCTCTATCATGAACCTAAGAAGTTGCTGTGTCTGACAAAAATGTCAGACACAGCAACCCAAACCTGCCTCCCACCACATCTGGCTGCACTAACCTCAGGCTGCCACCACACCTGGCCGTAGCAATACTTGGTATCAACCGCATCTTTTTATACTAACACCTGCCTGCCACCACATCTGGCTGTATCAACACCTGCCTGCCACCACATCTGGCTGTACTAACACCTGACTACAACCACATCTGGCTGTACCAACACCTGGTCTTTACCATCATCTGCAGCACACTTCTAGCTGCACCTCCCCTCAAGAAAGGTTCCTTGATATTGGTGAGGGGCTCTTGATTTAGGGAATTGGATCTGTGCTCCAGTTCCCCGAATTAAGCCTGAATGCCTTCCCCCCCCCCCCCCCAGGCGCTGTATAATCCTCCGGGTTTAGCGCTTCCCCCTTGATTATAATAATAATAATAATAATAATAATAATAATAATAATAATAATAATAATAATCTAGCTGCACCTACGCCGGACTATCACATCTGCCTGTAGCAACATCTGGCTACCACCACACATGGCTGTACCAACAGCTGACTGCCAACACATCATGCTACACCTAAACCTGGTCTTTTGTAAGAGTTGACAACGTGACGCTCGCACCACTGACAACACGACTTTTACAGCACTGACGGCAATGTTTTGACAATACCAGCAAACAGTTTGACAACAGTGCATTGACAACATAAAAACTACATGACTGGCAACATGACGTTAACATGAACATTAAAATGGTATAAAATACCGACAGATTGTTAGGTAAGACACATATGCAACAGTTAGGTATCTTTATTTCGAAACGTTTCGCCTACACAGTAGGCTTCTTCAGTCGAGTACAGAGAAGTTGATAGAAGCAGAAGATACTTGAAGACGATGTAATCAGTCCATCACCCTTAAAGTTTTGAGGTGGTCAGTCCCTCAGTCTGGAGAAGAGCATTGTTCCGTTGTCTGAAACAATATGAAGTTGAAGTGACAGAATGGGGCTTTATATAGTGTCAGGAGGTGAGACGTAGGTTGCTTTGGGAGGGCAGGTCCCTCTCAAACCCAGCCGTTCTCACTAGTAGAGGTTGTCGAAGTTGATGGTCTGTACCAAGATACCCTTGTGTTGCAGTGTCTGACAGAATGAACATTAAAATGGTATAAAATACCGACAGATTGTTAGGTAAGACACATATGCAACAGTTAGGTATCTTTATTTCGAAACGTTTCGCCTACACAGTAGGCTTCTTCAGTCGAGTACAGAAAAGTTGATAGAAGCAGAAGATACTTGAAGACGATGTAATCAGTCCATCACCCTTAAAGTTTTGAGGTGGTCAGTCCCTCAGTCTGGAGAAGAGCATTGTTCCGTTGTCTGAAACAATATGAAGTTGAAGTGACAGAATGGGGCTTTATATAGTGCCAGGAGGTGAGACGTAGGTTGCTTTGGGAGGGCAGGTCCCTCACAAACCCAGCCGTTCTCACTAGAAGAGGTTGTCAAAGTTGATGGTCTGTACCAAGATACCCTTGTGTTGCAGTGTCTGACAGAATGAACATTAAAATGGTATAAAATACCGACAGATTGTTAGGTAAGACACATATGCAACAGTTAGGTATCTTTATTTCGAAACGTTTCGCCTACACAGTAGGCTTCTTCAGTCGAGTACAGAAAAGTTGATAGAAGCAGAAGATACTTGAGGACTGAGGGACTGACCACCTCAAAACTTTAAGGGTGATGGACTGATTACATCGTCTTCAAGTATCTTCTGCTTCTATCAACTTTTCTGTACTCGACTGAAGAAGCCTACTGTGTAGGCGAAACGTTTCGAAATAAAGATACCTAACTGTTGCATATGTGTCTTACCTAACAATCTGTCGGTATTTTATACCATTTTAATGTTCATTCTGTCAGACACTGCAACACAAGGGTATCTTGGTACAGACCATCAACTTCGACAACCTCTTCTAGTGAGAACGGCTGGGTTTGTGAGGGACCTGCCCTCCCAAAGCAACATACGTCTCACCTCCTGGCACTATATAAAGCCCCATTCTGTCACTTCAACTTCATATTGTTTCAGACAACGGAACAATGCTCTTCTCCAGACTGAGGGACTGACCACCTCAAAACTTTAAGGGTGATGGACTGATTACATCGTCTTCAAGTATCTTCTGCTTCTATCAACTTTTCTGTACTCGACTGAAGAAGCCTACTGTGTAGGCGAAACGTTTCGAAATAAAGATACCTAACTGTTGCATATGTGTCTTACCTAACATGACGTTAACATCAAGATACCTCCATCACTTGGAATTAAACGTCGATAATGTGATACTGACAACACTGAGTTTAGGACGCAGGCAACAGTGACAACATGACTTTAGCAATACTGACAACACAACACTTAAAGCACAAGAATGACAGCACAACATTGACACTGACAACACGTCACTGACACTGACAACACAACACTGACACTGACAGCATAACACTCATAGCACAACACTAACAACACAACACACACAACACTAACAACACCACACAACGCTAACAACACAACACTAACAACACCACACAACACTAACAACACAACACACACAACACAACACATACAACACTAACAACACCACTCAAACAACACTAACAACACAACACACACAACATTAATAACACCACACAACACTAACAACACAACACACACAACACTAACAACACCACACAACACTAACAACACAACACACACAACACTAACAACACAACACACACAACACTAACACCACACAACACTAACAACACAACACACACAACACTAACAACACAACACTAACAACACAACACACACAACACTAACAACACAACACACACAACACTAACAACACCACACAACACTAACAACACAACACACACAACACTAACAACACAACACACACAACACTACCAACACCACACAACACTAACAACACAACACTAACAACACAACACACACAACACTAACAACACAACACAACACTAACAACACAACACACACAACACTAACAACACCACACAACACTAACAACACAACACACACAACACTAACAACACAACACAACACTAACAACACAACACACACAACACTAACAACACCACACAACACTAACAACACAACACACACAACACTAACAACACAACACAAAACTAACAACACAACACACACAACACCAACAACACCACACAACACAACACACACAACACACACAACACAACACACACAACACAACACACACAACACAACACTAACAACACAACACACACAACACTAACAACACAACACACACAACACTAACAACACAACACACACAACACTAACAACACAACACAACACTAACAACACAACACACACAACACCAACAACACCACACAACACTAACAACACAACACACACAACACACCACACAACACTAACAACACAACACAACACTAACAACACAACACACAACACTAACAACACAACACAACACTAACAACACACACAACACACACAACACCACACATTAACAACACAACACCACACAACACTAACAACACCACACAACACTAACAACACCACACTACACTAACAACACAACACACAACACTAACTATTACATCCCAGGATTTCAAAGGCCTGTTATCCCGGGTGTAATGGGAGCAAAAGAAACACAGCAGAAAAAGTTTAGACTTATATTATCCTTCACCAATTTAGAACAGCAATATGTACACTATGTACAGTAATAAGTATAGTGCACGTCACGGTAAGCAAGGCAGAAATAGAAGCCACAAGATAGCAGACCGTGCTCAACCAGCTCTAGAATGGGAATGACAAGGGCAGACAGGAGAGCGGTACCCACATAACCTCTGCGATTGCCAATCCCACCTTCTTATTGGCTAGAACCTGGTCACTAGTTGAACGATGGGGCCCCATCATCAACTCTTAGCAACCTGGTTCGCTGGTTGGGGGAGATAGCCTGTAAATGAGGGTGTGTCCATGCGCCGAATAAAGGTTACGTACTCTTTGCATGCCACACTAACACCACACAACACTAACAACACAACACACACAACACTAACAACACCACACAACACTAACAACACAACACACACAACACTAACAACACCACACAACACTAACAAAACAACACAAATAATATTTTACTCTCCTAGAGATAAAAACCTCGTACGGTAAAGTAGAAAATCCTGCCAAAGCCTCTTGGATGGTCTTTACCTCTGGTTCAATACTCCAGCAAGGTTTCAACACTATCCTTCCAACCATTTTTCATTTTATTGGGGTTAAACACACATCGACCCGAGCACACTCAATAACACACGCACGCACGAGAGAGCACACACACACACACACGCACACACACACACACACACACACACACACACACACACACACACACACACATACACACACACACACACACACACACACTGACGACACTGGAGGACAGAAGGGTCAGGGGAGACATGATAACGACATACAAGATACTGAGGGGAATAGACAAGGTGGACAGAGATAGGATGTTCCAGAGAGGGGACACAGAAACAAGGGGTCACAACTGGAAGCTGAAGACTCAGACGAGTCACAGGGACGTTAGGAAGTATTTCTTCAGTCACAGAGTTGTCAGCAAGTGGAATAGCCTATCAAGTGAAGTAGTGGAGGCAGGAACCATACATAGTTTTAAGAAGAGGTATGACAAAGCTCAGGAAGCAGAGAGAGAGAGGACCCAGTAGCGATCAGTGAAGAGGCGGGGCCAGGAGCTGAGTCTCGACCCCTGCAACCACAATTAGGTGAGTAAAATTAGGTGAGTACACACTCGTGGAGGAGTCACGTGGTTTGAGCTCGTGTTTTGGTGGTAATTTCTGACTGTGCCATAAGGAATAGAGTGTGGGATATAGGCGTGTGCACGCATAAGAGTGCATATAATCACTTAAGCCCCGAAAACAGGAAATATAAGTGATCACAGAAAAGAAAACAAAGGAAATAGTGACTAAGTGTTTAGTGGGGGCCGTTGGAAGGGTGAACGGTTGTGTCAGGCCTAAATAGTGTTGCCATAATAACGCAGTGGGGTATTTGAAGAATAAGTGCGACTCAAGACCAGGGAGATAAGAGATATGTATACATGTGTCAGTAAATACAGTGAGTGAGTGAAAAAATTAGATGAGCTAGAGACTATAGTGCATACAGGAAGTTAGTGGAAAAATTACTGAGAAGCATCAAACATCTTCAACTTCTGGGACAGGACAGACCCGCAACGTTACTCCTCTGCCAGCCGCAAGTAATATTCACCTAGTTTGAGTTGCATGGGGTCAATAGTACCTGTCTCTAGCTGGAATTGGGGGTCACTCTCCTCGAGCTATCAGAATAAGAATAAGCAGCATTTACTGGCATTTAATAGAATTTAGAGGTAGCGGCATACAGGCGAAGCCTAGTGTATTTATTTTTGAACATAATTTTAAACGCATAAGACAGTACAGTGGGAACCAAGAGATCGGGTACATATGCAATACATATGTAGTACATACGTGGGAAATAAGGACTGTTTACATAAACATATGCACACACACTAGGTGAGAACAGGCTCTGCTGTTAGGCACTTGAATAGCTGTATCACACACACACACACTCACACACACACACACACACACACACACACACACACGCACACACACACACACACACACACATGCACACACACACACACACACACACACACACACATGCACACACACACACACACATATACAGGATTTCACACCTTCCTTTGAAGTGACCCTCTAACCCTTCCTTTCCCCCCCATCTCTCTCCCTCTCCTCTCTTCCTCTCTCTTCCTCTTTCTCTCTCTCTCTCTCTCTCTCTTCCTCTCTCTCTCCCTTTCTCTCATTCTCTCTCTCTTCCTCTCTCTCTTCCTCTCTTCCTCTCTCTCTTCCTCTCACTCTTTCTCTCTCTCTTCCTCTCTCTCTCTTCCTCTCTCTCTCCCTCTCCCTCTCTCTCTTCCTCTCTTCCTCTCTTACTCTCTCTCTCTCTCTTCCTCTCTCTCTCTCTTCCTCTTCTTTTCTCTCTCTCTTTCTCTCTCTCTCTCTCTTCCCTTGTCACTCCCCCCTCTCTCTCTCTTACCTTTTCCCTCTCTCTCACTTTCTCCCCCCTTTTCCTTTCTTTTCCCCTCTCTCCTTCTACCCTCCCCTTCTCTCTCTTTTTCTCTCTCTCTCACTCTCTCCCCTTTTTCTTTTTCTCTTTTTCTCTCTCTTTCACTAAAAAAAAAAAAATGGTTGGGACTCGCAGGAATCAGGGATCAGATGACAATGGTACTGGTAGGGAGGAATGTATGGAGGAGCAGTGGAAAAGGATAGAGCAAGAATGGGAGAGAAAATTAGGAGAGCTTTCTGAAAAAATGGAGAAAGAACTCTGTGAAATGGGAAAAGAGGTTGGAGAAAGAGACGAAGAATTGGGAGGCACAAGTCGAAACTGCAGTAGCCAGGGTAAAGGTCCTAGAATTTGAGGTAAACAGGCTGAAGCAAGTCTCAGGGGTAGTGACCAGAGAAGACACACCATACGAAGCTGAGAGGCTGAACAGGAAGGAAGGAGATATGAATTATGCTAAGGTCATATCAGCCTGCAAAGAAGGGCCAGGGAGTGGAAGGGAAGAGCAGATGGGTGCAGAAGGAGAGGGAGATAGGTCGAATGCTGAGGCATACCCATGCTACCAAGAGCCACTGGAAAAATCAAGGGAGAAAATGACCACATACGGACAGGAACCAGAGTCACAGAGGGAGAGGCAATGGGAGGAGGAAAGGGCAAAATCAATGTTTATCCATGGGCTTTGGGAGAGAGAGGAAAGGACACACTGAAAGACGGCAGGAAGAAAGAAAGGAGATCGAGAAAATCATCACAGAAAAAGGGGGAGAAGACATGGACGAGATTGTAAATTTTCAGAGAATAGGGGGGTACTTGAAGGGGAGAAACCGACCGATCAAGCTGATTCTCAGGACAGAAACAGTGCGGAACAGGATCCTCCAAGAGAAACCACGGTTGAAAAGCTCAGAAGAGTACAAGAATGTGTTCCTAGACAGAGACAGAACACAAACAGAGAGACAGCAGCTGAGGGAGAGGACAAAAAAAGCGAAAGGAGCTAGGAAAGGAGACAAGGATGGAACCAGCAGAAGTCAGTCAGAGGAGAACAGAGCAGCAAGGGCAAGCTCACACACAACTATCCTCAGAACCCCACAACCTATCACACCATCCTAACACACAATACAATCCATTCCCACAGCTTCCACCCAACCCCCAACCATAGAATCCCACAGTATGCTACCAGGTCTCCCACCCTCACAGGCCCCCCAAACCACAGTGTTGGAAAGGAAACTGAAGGTATGGTACACAAACGCTGATGGAATAACAAACAAGTGGGAGGAGTGGCACGAAAGAGTCAAAGAGGCATCAACAGACATCATAGCGATCACAGAAACCAAGCTTACAGGTATGATAACAGATGCCATCTTCCCAACGGGATACCAGATCCTGAGGAAAGACGGAATGAACAGGGGGGGTGGAGGAGTGGCATTGCTGATAAAACACCGATGGAATTTTGATGAGCTGGAGAGAGAAGACAGCGGAGAAGAAAGTGATTGCATAGCGGGAATGCTTCACTCTGGAGGTCCCAAGGTAATAATTGCAGTGATGTATAACCCACCACAGAACAGCAGGAGGCCAAGGCAAAAGTATAACGAGAGCAATAGAGCAATGGTTGACACACTGGCTGCAGTGGCCAGAAGAGCTTATGCATGCAGGGCAAAGCTCCTGATCATGGGCGACTTTAATCACAAGGAGATCGAATTGGAGAACTTGGAGCCACATGGGGGTCAAGATACATGGAGGGCTAAGATGATGGAGGTGGTACTGGAAAACTTTATGTAACAACACGTAAGGGACACTACAAGAGAGAGAGGAGAGGATGAACCAGCAAGACTGGACTTAGTATTCACCTTGAGTAGTGCAGATATTGAGGACATCACATATGAAAGACCCCTTGGGGCCAGCGATCATGTGGTTTTGAGCTTCGAATACACAGTAGAGCTACAAGTGGGGGGGGGGAAGCAGGAAGGCCATGACAAATGAAACCAAACTACAGGAAAGGGGACTACACAGAAATGAGGAACTTCCTGAATGAGGTTCAGTGGGACAGAGAACTGGCAGGGAAGCCAGTTAATGAGATGATGGAATATGTAGCAACAAAATGCAAGGAGGCTGAGGAGAGGTTTGTACCCAAGGGTAACAGGAATAATGAAAAAGCCAGGATGAGCCCATGGTTCACCCAAAGATGCAAGGAGGCAAAAACCAAGTATGCTAGGAAATGGAAGAAATATAGAAGGCAAAGGACCCAGGAGAATAAGGAGAGCAGTCGTAGAGCCAGAAGCGAATATTCACAGATAAGAAGGGAGGCCCAACGTCAATATGAAAACGACATAGCAGCAAAAGCCAAATCTGACCCGAAGCTGTTATACAGCCACATCAGGAAGAAAACAACTGTCAAGGACCAGGTAATCAGGCTAAGGAAGGAAGGAGGAGAGACAACAAGAAATGACAGTGAAGTATATGAGGAACTCAACAAGAGATTCAAAGAAGTGTTCACAGAGGAGACAGAAGTGGCTCCAGAAAGACGGAGAGGTAGGGTACACCACCATGTGCTGGACACAGTACACAAAACCGAGGAAGAAGTGAAGAGGCTTCTGAGTGAGCTAGATACCTCAAAGGCAATGGGGCTGGATAACATCTCTCCATGGGTCCTGAGAGAGGGAACAGAGGCGCTATGTGTACCCCTACCAACAATATTCAATACATCTATTGAAACAGGGAGATTGCCTGAGGCATGGAAGACAGCAAATGTAGTCCCAATCTTTAAAAAAGGAGACAGACATGAAACACTAAACTACAGACCAATGTCACTGACATGTTTAGCATGCAAAATCATGGAGAAGATTATCAGGAGAAGAATGGTGGAACACCTAGAAAGGAATGATCTCATCAACAGCAGCCAACATGGTGTCAGGGACGGGAAATCCTGTGTCGCAAACCTACTGGAGTTCTATGACATGGTGACAGCAGTAAGACAAGAGAGAGAGGGGTGGGTGGATTGCATTTTCTTGGACTGCAAGAAGGCGTTTGACACAGTACCACACAAGAGATTAGTGCAAAAACTGGAGGACCAAACAGGGATAACAGGGAAGGCACTACAATGGATCAGGAAATACTTGTCAGGAAGACAGCAGCGAGTAATGGTACGTCGCGAGGTGTCAGAGTGGGCACATGTGACCAGCGGGATCCCACAGGGGTCAGTCCTAGGACCAGTGCTGTTTCTGGTATTTGTGAACGACATGATGGAAGGAATAGACTCCGAGGTGTCCCTGTTTGCAGATGACGTGAAGTTGATGAGAAGAATTCATTCGATCGAAGACCAGGCAGAAATACAAAGGGATCTGGACAGGCTGCAGACCTGGTCCAGCAACTGGCTCCTGAAGTTCAATCCCACCAAGTGCAAAGTCATGAGGATTGGGGAAGGGCAAAGAAGACCGCAGACGGAGTACAGTCTAGGGGCCAGAGACTACAAACATCACTCAAGGAAAAAGATCTTGGGGTGAGTATAACACCAGGCACATCTCCTGAAGCGCACATCAACCAAATAACTACTGCAGCATATGGGGGCCTGGCAAACCTCAGAACAGCATTCCGACATCTTAATAAGGAATCGTTCAGGACCCTGTACACCGTGCACGTTAGGCCCGTATTGGAGCATGCGGCACCAGTTTAGAACCCACACCTAGCCAAGCATGTAAAGAAACTAGAGAAAGTGCAAAGGTTTGTAACAAGACTAGTCCCAGAGTTAAGAGGTATGTCCTATGAGGAGAGGTTAAGGGAAATCAACCTGACGACACTGGAGGACAGGAGAGATAGGGGGGACATGATAACGACTTACAAAATACTGAGAGGAATTGACAAGGTGGACAAAGACAGGATGTTCCAGAGATGGGACACAGCAACACGGGGACACAGTTGGAAGCTGAAGACACAGGTGAATCAAAGGGATGTTAGGAAGTATTTCTTCAGCCACAGAGAAGTCAGGAAGTGGAATAGTTTGGGAAGCGATGTAGTGGAGGCAGGATCCATACATAGCTTTAAGCAGAGGTACGATAAAGCTCATGGTTCAGGGAGAGTGACCTAGTAGCGACCAGTGAAGAGGCGGGGCCAGGAGCTTGGACTCGACCCCTGCAACCTCAACTAGGTGAGTACAACTAGGTGAGTACACGCACACACTCACCCCTGCAACCACAATTAGGTGAGTACAATTAGGTGAGTACACACACACACACACACACACACACACACGTTTCCCTAGACTGCAGGAAGGCCTTTGACACAGTTCCCCACAAGAGATTAGTGCAGAAGCTGGAGGATCAGGCGCATGTAAAAGTGTGGGCACTGCAATGGATAAGGGAATACGTGACAGGGAGGCAGCAACGAGTCATGGTACGTGAAGAGGTATCACAGTGGGCGCCTGTTACGAGCGGGGTCCCACAGGGGTCAGTTCTAGGACCAGTGCTATTTTTGATATATGTGAACGACATGATGGCAGGAATAGACTCTGAAGTGTCCCTGTTCGCAGATGACGTGAAGTTGATGAGAAGAATTAAATCGGACGAGGATGAGGCAGGACTGCAAAGAGACCTGGACAGGCTGGACATGTGGTCCAGTAACTGGCTTCTCGAATTCAATCCAGCCAAATGCAAAGTCATGAAGATTGGGGAGGGGCAAAGAAGACCGCAGACAGAGTATAGGCTAGGTGGACAAAGACTACAGACCTCACTCAGGGAGAAAGACCTTGGGGTGACCATAACACCGAGCACATCACCGGAGGCACACATCAACCAAATAACTGCTGCAGCACACGGGCGCCTGGCAAACCTGAGAATAGCTTTCCGATACCTTAATAAGGAATCGTTCAAGACACTGTACACTGTGTATGTTAGGCCCATACTGGAGTATGCAGCACCAGTCTGGAACCCACACCTGGTCAAGAACGTCAAATAGTTAGAGAAAGTACAATGGTTTGGAACAAGGCTAGTCCCAGAGCTCAGGGGAATGTCGTACGAGGAAAGGTTAAGGGAAATCGGACTGACGACACTGGAGGACAGAAGGGCCAGGGGAGACATGATAACGACATACAAGATACTGAGGGGAATAGTCAAGGTGGACAGAGATAGGATGTTCCAGAGAGGGGACACAGGGACAAGGGGTCACAGCTGGAAGCTGAAGATTCAGACGAGTCACAGGGACGTTAGGAAGTATTTCTTCAGTCATAGAGTTGTCAGCAAGTGGAATAGCCTAGCAAGTGAAGTAGTGGAGGCAGGAACCATACATAGTTTTAAGAAGAGGTATGACAAAGCTCAGGAAGCAGAGAGAGAGAGAGGACCCAGTAGCGATCAGTGAAGAGGCGGGGCCAGGAGCTGAGTATCGACCCCTGCAACCACAGTTAGGTGAGTACAATTAGGTGAGTACACACGCACACACACACGCACACACACACACACACACACAAAATGGTAACTAACACACACACACACACACACACACACACACACACACACACACACACACACACACACACACACACACACACACACAGTAGGTAATCACTTCTTGATATTAATGCTGGAAATATTAATTGTACTGTTCTTTAGTATAATTTTTCAAAGGTCCACACTTACAGGACTAGGCCTACACAGCCTCCACCGCCTATATAGCCTACACAGCCTACACAGCCTATCCTTGGCACCAACTCTAAAGTAAATTAGACACATGTGCAACTCCTGGGTATCTTTACTGAGGAAACGTTTCGCCACACAGTGGCTTCATCAGTTTATAAGCTGCTTCTCCACACATATGCCGTATTCTATTCAAGATTGATGGACTGACCACATCGACTCAAGGTTGAGGGACTGATTACCTCATTCTCCTCCTGTTCTTCAAGTTTCTCCTACGTATGGACTGATGAAGCCACTGTGTGGCGAAACGTTTCCTCAATAAAGATACCCAAGAGTTGCACATGTGTCTAATTTAACAGCATGTCGGTTCTCTGAACCATTTACCTACAACTCTTAAGTAATCGCCATAAATCTTCAAACAACAGATGCAACTGCTGGTGTTGCACATGGTCTGCACTTGACAGTCAGGTCAAAGTCATGGTCAAAGTCATGGTCATAGTCATGGTCAAAGTCATGGTCAAAGTCAGGTCAAAATCACAAGAAAAAGTCCTTGAGTTAAAATCCTAAGAATATCTGTTGTATCAAACATTCTCCTTCATCAATATCTGAGTTATAATATTAGAAATCAATGTTCTAAATTTCTGTCAGCCAGGTATTAAATTCAAATTTCTATCAGCCAGGTATTAAATTCAAATTTCTATCAGCCAGGTATTAAATTCAAATTTCTGTCAGCCAGGTATTAAATTCGAATTTCTATCAGCCAGGTATTAAATTCAAATTTCTGTCAGCCAGGTATTAAATTTAAATTTCTGTCAGCCAAACATTAAATTCAAATTTCTGTCAGCCAGACCTTAGATTCAAATTTCTGTCAGCCAGATATTAAATTCAAATTTCTGTCAGCCAGGTATTAAATTCAAATTTCTATCAGCCAGGTATTAAATTTAAATTTCTGTCAGCCAAACATTAAATTCAAATTTCTGTCAGCCAGACCTTAGATTCAAATTTCTGTCAGCCAGACATTAAATTCAAATTTCTGTCAGCCAAACATTAAATTCAAATTTCTGTCAGCCAGGTATTAAATTCAAATTTCTGTCAGCCAGGTATTAAATTCAAATTTGTGTCAGCCAGGTATTAAATTCAAATTTCTATCAGCCAGGTATTAAATTCAAATTTCTGTCAGCCAGGTATTAAATTCAAATTTCTGTCAGCCAGGTATTAAATTCAAATTTCTGTCAGCCAGGTATTAAATTCAAATTTCTGTCAGCCAGGTATTAAATTCAAATTTCTGTCAGCCAGGTATTAAATTCAAATTTCTGTCAGCCAGGTATTAAATTCAAATTTCTGTCAGCCAGGTATTAAATTCAAATTTCTGTCAGCCAGGTATTAAATTCAAATTTCTGTCAGCCAGGTATTAAATTCAAATTTCTGTCAGCCAGGTATTAAATTCAAATTTCTGTCAGCCAGGTATTAAATTTAAATTTCTGTCAGCCAGGTATTAAATTCAAATTTCTGTCAGCCAGGTATTAAATTCAAATTTCTGTCAGCCAGGTATTAAATTCAAATTTCTGTCAGCCAGGTATTAAATTCAAATTTCTGTCAGCCAGGTATTAAATTCAAATTTCTGTCAGCCAGGTATTAAATTCAAATTTCTATCAGCCAGGTATTAAATTCAAATTTCTGTCAGCCAGGTATTAAATTCAAATTTCTGTCTGCCAGGTATTAAATTCAAATTTCTGTCAGCCAGGTATTAAATTCAAATTTCTGTCAGCCAGGTATTAAATTCAAATTTCTGTCAGCCAGGTATTAAATTCAAATTTCTGTCAGCCAGGTATTAAATTCAAATTTCTGTCAGCCAGGTATTAAATTCAAATTTCTGTCAGCCAGGTATTAAATTCAAATTTCTGTCAGCCAGGTATTAAATTCAAATTTCTGTCAGCCAGGTATTAAATTCAAATTTCTGTCAGCCAGGTATTAAATTTAAATTTCTGTCAGCCAGGTATTAAATTCAAATTTCTGTCAGCCAGGTATTAAATTCAAATTTCTGTCAGCCAGGTATTAAATTCAAATTTCTGTCAGCCAGGTATTAAATTCAAATTTCTGTCAGCCAGGTATTAAATTCAAATTTCTGTCAGCCAGGTATTAAATTCAAATTTCTATCATCCAGGTATTAAATTCAAATTTCTGTCAGCCAGGTATTAAATTCAAATTTCTGTCAGCCAGGTATTAAAATCAAATTTCTGTCAGCCAGGTATTAAATTCAAATTTCTGTCAGCCAGGTATTAAATTCAAATTTCTGTCAGCCAGGTATTAAATTCAAATTTCTGTCAGCCAGGTATTAAATTCAAATTTCTGTCAGCCAGGTATTAAATTCAAATTTCTGTCAGCCACGTATTAAATTCAAATTTCTGTCAGCCAGGTATTAAATTCAAATTTCTGTCAGCCAGGTATTAAATTCAAATTTCTGTCAGCCAGGTATTAAATTTAAATTTCTGTCAGCCAGGTATTAAATTCAAATTTCTGTCAGCCAGGTATTAAATTCAAATTTCTGTCAGCCAGGTATTAAATTCAAATTTCTGTCAGCCAGGTATTAAATTCAAATTTCTGTCAGCCAGGTATTAAATTCAAATTTCTGTCAGCCAGGTATTAAATTCAAATTTCTGTCAGCCAGGTATTAAATTCAAATTTCTGTCAGCCAGGTATTAAATTCAAATTTCTGTCAGCCAGGTATTAAATTCAAATTTCTGTCAGCCAGGTATTAAATTCAAATTTCTGTCAGCCAGGTATTGAATTCAAATTTCTGTCAGCCAGGTATTGAATTCAAATTTCTGTCAGCCAGGTATTAAATTCAAATTTCTGTCAGCCAGGTATTAAATTCAAATTTCTGTCAGCCAGGTATTAAATTCAAATTTCTGTCAGCCAGGTATTGAATTCAAATTTCTGTCAGCCAGGTATTAAATTCAAATTTCTGTCAGCCAGGTATTGAATTCAAATTTCTGTCAGCCAGGTATTAAATTCAAATTTCTGTCAGCCAGGTATTAAATTCAAATTTCTGTCAGCCAGGTATTAAATTCAAATTTCTCTCAGCCAGGTATTAAATTCAAATTTCTGTCAGCCAAACATTAAATTCAAATTTCTGTCAGCCAGGTATTAAATTCAAATTTCTGTCAGCCAGGTATTAAATTCAAATTTCTGTCAGCCAGGTATTAAATTCAAATTTCTGTCAGCCAAGTATTAAATTCAAATTTCTGTCAGCCAAGTATTAAATTCAAATTTCTGTCAGCCAGGCATTAAATTCAAATTTCTGTCAGCCAGGTATTAAATTCAAATTTCTGTCAGCCAGGTATTAAATTCAAATTTCTATCAGCCAGGTATTAAATTCAAATTTCTGTCAGCCAGGTATTAAATTCAAATTTCTGTCAGCCAGGTATTAAATTCAAATTTCTGTCAGCCAGGTATTAAATTCAAATTTCTGTCAGCCAGGCATTAAATTCAAATTTCTGTCAGCCAGGTATTAAATTCAAATTTCTGTCAGCCAGGTATTAAATTCAAATTTCTGTCAGCCAGGTATTAAATTCAAATTTCTGTCAGCCAGGTATTAAATTCAAATTTCTGTCAGCCAGGTATTAAATTCAAATTTCTGTCAGCCAGGTATTAAATTCAAATTTCTGTCAGCCAGGTATTAAATTCAAATTTCTGTCAGCCAGGTATTAAATTCAAATTTCTGTCAGCCAAGTATTAAATTCAAATTTCTGTCAGCCAAGTATTAAATTCAAATTTCTGTCAGCCAGGTATTAAATTCAAATTTCTGTCAGCCAAGTATTAAATTCAAATTTCTGTCAGCCAAGTATTAAATTCAAATTTCTGTCAGCCAGGTATTAAATTCAAATTTCTGTCAGCCAGGTATTAAATTCAAATTTCTGTCAGCCAAGTATTAAATTCAAATTTCTGTCAGCCAAGTATTAAATTCAAATTTCTGTCAGCCAGGTATTAAATTCAAATTTCTGTCAGCCAAGTATTAAATTCAAATTTCTGTCAGCCAGGTATTGAATTCAAATTTCTGTCAGCCAGGTATTAAATTCAAATTTCTGTCAGCCAGGCATTAAATTCAAATATCTGTCAGCCAGGTAATAAATTCAAATTTCTGTCAGCCAAGTATTAAATTCAAATTTCTGTCAGCCAAGTATTAAATTCAAATTTCTGTCAGCCAAGTATTAAATTCAAATTTCTGTCAGATAGGTATTAAATTCAAATTTCTGTCAGCCAGGTATTAAATTCAAATTTCTGTCAGCCAGGCATTAAATTCAAATTTCTGTCAGCCAGGTATTAAATTCAAATTTCTGTCAGCCAGGTATTAAATTCAAATTTCTGTCAGCCAGGTATTAAATTCAAATTTCTGTCAGCCAGGTATTAAATTCAAATTTCTGTCAGCCAGGTATTAAATTCAAATTTCTGTCAGCCAGGTATTAAATTCAAATTTCTGTCAGCCAAGTATTAAATTCAAATTTCTGTCAGCCAAGTATTAAATTCAAATTTCTGTCAGCCAGGTATTAAATTCAAATTTCTGTCAGCCAAGTATTAAATTCAAATTTCTGTCAGCCAGGTATTGAATTCAAATTTCTGTCAGCCAGGTATTAAATTCAAATTTCTGTCAGCCAGGCATTAAATTCAAATTTCTGTCAGCCAGGTATTAAATTCAAATTTCTGTCAGCCAAGTATTAATTCAAATTTCTGTCAGCCAAGTATTAAATTCAAATTTCTGTCAGCCAAGTGTTAAATTCAAATTTCTGTCGGCCAGGTATTAAATTCAAATTTCTGTCAGCCAGGTATTAAATTCAAATTTCTGTCAGCCAGGCATTAAATTCAAATTTCTGTCAGCCAGGTATTAAATTCAAATTTCTGTCAGCCAGGTATTAAATTCAAATTTCTGTCAGCCAGGTATTAAATTCAAATTTCTGTCAGCCAGGTATTAAATTCAAATTTCTGTCAGCCAGGTATTAAATTCAAATTTCTGTCAGCCAGGTATTAAATTCAAATTTCTGTCAGCCAGGTATTAAATTCAAATTTCTGTCAGCCAGGTATTAAATTCAAATTTCTGTCAGCCAGGTATTAAATTCAAATTTCTGTCAGCCAAGTATTAAATTCAAATTTCTGTCAGCCAGGTATTAAATTCAGATTTCTGTCAGCCAGGTATTAAATTCAAATTTCTGTCAGCCAGGTATTAAATTCAAATTTCTGTCAGCCAGGTATTAAATTCAAATTTCTGTCAGCCAGGTATTAAATTCAAATTTCTGTCAGCCAAGTATTAAATTCAAATTTCTGTCAGCCAGGTATTAAATTCAAATTCAGTTTTATGAACCTACTTATTATTGGAAACCATTTAAGGTTTGAGGATAAAGTAGCTTCGAAATTTTAGGTTTAAGGATCCAATAGCTTTAGAATTTTAGGTTTAAGGATCCAATAGCTTTAAAATTTTAGGTTTAAGGATCCAATAGCTTCAAAATTTTAGGTTTAAGGATCTAGTAGCTTCAAAATTTTAAGTTTGAGGATACAGTAGCTTCAAAATTTTAGGTTTAAGGTTCCAATAGCTTTAAAATTTTAGGTTTAAGGATCCAATAGCTTCAAAATTTTAGGTTTAAGGATCTAGTAGCTTCAAAATTTTAGGTTTAAGGTTCCAGTAGCTTCAAAATTTTAGGTTTAAGGTTCCAGTAGCTTCAAAATTTTAGGTTTAAGGTTCCAGTAGCTTCAAAATTTTAGGTTTAAGGTTCCAGTAGCTGCAAAATTTTAGGTTTAAGGATCCAGTAGCTTCAAAATTTTAGGTTTAAGGATCCAGTAGCTGCAAAATTTTAGGTTTAAGGTTCCAGTAGCTTCAAAATTTTAGGTTTAAGGTTCCAGTAGCTTCAAAATTTTAGGTTTAAGGATCCAGTAGCTTCAAAATTTTAGGTTTAAGGATCCAGTAGCTGCAAAATTTTAGGTTTAAGGTTCCAGTAGCTTCAAAATTTTAGGTTTAAGGATCCAGTAGCTTCAAAATTGTATTCAAATATCGTGTATCAATTTGCTTGTTCTTAATATTGTATTAGATATGTGAGGGATACTTTTTAGAATTTTAATAATATAGTTTGTGAAGATATGAGTCAGTGGCAGATAAGTCACCTCACTCAGCCATAAGAATTCATTATGAGTCTCACAGTCACTAACTGAAGTCTCAGGTGATCGGAAAACTATAATTAAACCAGGGAACACTTCAGGTTTAACAATTCTAGAGATCTTGGGGCTTAAAAACCTTCAACCAGGACTCACTGACAATAATTTTTCAATTAATTTGTTTACTCTGAATAATATTAATTAACCTATTTTTTATATTGTGTCAAGGTTTGTCTTGTTTGATGTTGAGTTTGTACCTGAGTAATGGAAGACCTGGCCTGGTGGCCCGGTGGCCCGGTGGCCTGGTGGCTAAAGCTCCCGCTTCACACACGGAGGGCCCGGGTTCGATTCCCGGCGGGTGGAAACATTTCGACACGTTTCCTTACACCTATTGTCCTGTTCACCTAGCAGCAAATAGGTACCTGGGTGTTAGTCGACTGGTGTGGGTCGCATCCTGGGGGACAAGATTAATATTACAACCTAGGATTTCAAATGGCCTGTTATCCCAGGTGTAATGGGAGCAAATAAACACAGTAGAAAAAGTTTAGACTTATATTATCCTTCACCAATTATAACAGCAATATGTACACTATGTACAGTGATAAATATAGTGCACTCCACGGTAAGCAAGGCAGAAATAGAAGCCACAAGATAGCAGACCGTGCTTCAACCAGCTCTAGAGTGGGAATGACAAGGGCAGACAGGAGAGCGGTATCCACATAACCTCTGCGATTGTCAATCCCACCTTCTTATTGGCTAGAACCTGGTCACTAGTTGAACGATGGGGCCCCATCATCAACTCTTAGCAACCTGGTTCGCTGGTTGGGGGAGATAGCCTGTAAATGAGGGTGTGTCCATGCGCCGAATAAAGGTTACGTACTCTTTGCATGCCACACCCCCACCCCCGAGAAGGCTCAGGATTAGGCTGCCACCTCCCAGTGGTAACCGTGCCGCCATGGCACAAAATAATGGGACCGCCTATCCTCTCCACCATCCAACTCTTAGATAGAGCTCAGCTTTCCTAGTGCCTGAAAGCCAAACCCTAAACTCAGAGTGAGACAGCAGTCAGATAAGCCAACATAGGTCCAAGATACAAGCGGACGGTAGCCCGTATCCCCTCACTAAAAAAAAACCCCCACATCAGGGGATAAAAAAAAGAGCTTGAAAGGGGGGTTACCACAAATACATCCTAACCTAAATAAAATATTAAACTAGACTCTTGACAAAGAGTCTGCCAACACATTTTCTTTGCCGGCAATATATTTAATAAAAATATTGTAGGGCTGCAGCCTGAGAGTCCAACGCATAAGCCTTGTGTTGTGATTCTTCATGGCTTGGAGATAGACTAACGGGTTGTGATCACTGTAGACTGTGACCACCTGCGATGTTTGGCCCACATAAACATCGAAATGCTCCAAAGCCATTACCAGCGCGAGGGCTTCTTTTTCAATGGTAGAGTAAGCTCTCTGATGTGGCTGGAACTTGGCTGAAAAGTATGCGATTGGCTGCAGCTCCTTGTTCCCGATTTGTAATAGTACCGCCCCAACCCCAGACTCACAAGCATCAACCTGTAATGAAAAAGGTTTGGAGAAGTCTGGAGACAAGAGAATGGGTGCAGAGCACAATAATCTTTTTGCTTTATTAAAAGCAGTGTTACAATCTGACGTCCAATTAAAGGGAACTTTATGACTGGTAAGAGAGGTAAGAGGGGCTACAATATCTGAGAAATTCTTACAGAATCTTCTGTAAAATCCTATCATGCCTAGGAAACGTTGAAGAGATTTCCTATCATGAGGAACTGGATATTCTTTAATCGAAAGAACTTTAGCAAGTTTAGGTGCAACTTTACCACTACCTACTTCATGGCCTAGAAAAGTGACAGTGGCCTGGCCAAAGGAAGATTTAGACAAATTAACTGTTAATTGGGAATTCTTAAAGGTCTCAAACAGAGCTTTAAGTCTAAGTAGGTGTTGATCCCAAGTATCAGACACCACAACAATATCATCTAGGTATGCTGCCGTGCCTTCAAGTCCTTTAATAGCCTGATGGACGAGTTTCTGGAATGAAGAGGGGGAATTTTTCATTCCGAAGGGGGTAACTGTATACTGATAATGACCTCCTGGAATCACGAAGGCAGAGATTTCCTTCGCCTTATCTGTCAAAGGTACCTGATAGTAACCTTTAAGGAGATCTAATTTGGACACAAAAGTAGCCTTACCCACAAAGTCAATTACGTCATCCAGACGAGGAAGAGGGTAAGCATCTGTAATTGTGACCTCGTTCACTTTACGGTAGTCTGTGCACATACGAAACCCTCCATCAGCCTTTTTTACTAGGATGCACGGTGAAGCCCATGGACTAGACGACTCCTCCACTAAACCATGTTCTAACAAGAAGTCTACTTCCTGCTGAAGTAACCTTTGCTTTTCAGGATTAGCTCTGTAGGGGGAGAGTTTAATTGGTTTAGATTTTCCCACATCTACATCATGGTAACCTAACGTACATTTTTTCGGCACATCCGAAAAAATATTAGGATATGACTGTAGAAGCTCAGTTAAATTGGTTGCTTGTATTTCAGATAATCCATCCATTAACGGGCTAGGATCCTTGAGGAGGACAGAATTTGAAAGTTTAGTATTAATTTCAGAGATAGAGTGCAAAGAGTCAGAGTCGTCCTCAGAGGTAGAGGACAGAGTCATTACTGGGACTTTATCTGGTGTATGAAAGGCCTTGATTTGATTTATGTGGTAAGTTTTTGTTTTTGAGGTCTTATCAATGGGAGCTACCACATAATTTAAATCAGATAATCTACTTACTATCTGCATAGGTCCCGTAAATCTAGCTTTCAAGGTGTGGCCAGGTATAGGTTCCTGCACCAACACCTTGTCTCCTGGATGGAAGGAGCGGAATTGTGCACTTCTGTCATACCTCTGTTTCATCTTACTTTGAGCTGTCTTTAGCTTAGCCGTGGCTAACTCACGTGCCACCTGCAACCTTGAAGACGGGTTGTAGAGTGCTGAGCTTACGTCTTCTCCCATCCATCCTTCTTTGAGCACCCGAAGAGGACCTCGTACATTGTGCCCAAAGATCAGCTCAAACGGACTATACCCTGTAGACTCTTGCACCGTCTCTCGTACTGAGAACAGCAACAATGGTAGAGATTCATCCCAATCTGTCGGAAAGTGCATGCAAAAACTTCTCATCATTGTTTTTAATGTTTGGTGGAATCTTTCCAAGGCGCCTTGGGACTGAGGGTGATAGGCAGTGGATAAGTTGTGAATTATCCCTAACCTAGTTAATACTTCCCTAAATGCTTTGGCAGTGAAGTTAGTACCTTGATCACTTTGTATAGTTTTAGGAATGCCAAAACAAGAAATGAATTTTGTTAAAGCTTTGAGAATAGCTTTAGTATTGATACTACGCATTGGGATCGCTTCAGGATATCTGGTTACTTTATCCATAATTGTAAATAAATACTGATTTCCAGACTTTGACTTAGGTAGTGGACCTACACAATCTATAATTAAATCTGCAAAAGGTTCTCCATCAGCAGGTATGGGTTGGAGAGGTGCAGGTTTAATAGAATGTCCAGGTTTTCCAACTTGCTGACATTCTCGGCAACACCTAATATGATTCTTCACATCTTTCTTTAATGTTGGCCAATAAAATTCTTTTGTGATTCTATACAAGGTTTTTGTAATTCCTAAGTGACCTCCTGATGACGTATTATGAGCTATATTTAATATCTGAGGTCTATACTTGGTTGGAACCACTAACCTGTCGTATAATTGCCGGCCCTCTGTCTCCTTACCAGTCTCAGTGCATACCAAATAATCATTTTTAACTTCATACTTGACTGGATGACCCAAAGAGGATTTACCCATGGCTGCCTCAAAAGCGAATTTTAACGAAGGGTCCTTACGTTGTTCCTCCCGGAAGGACAGTCCCTCGGGCATGGAAACAGAGACATCTGGCAATCCTGCAACCTGGGAATAGGAAGGCTTGATCGGGGTCTGTTCACTTGATTTACGAGACTCCGGCCGGTGTGTCTCATAAAACAACGTGGCTATTCCGAGATCGGAGTCGTCCAAGGATAGGTCAACATTCTCCCCAGACAGCCCTTGGGATGTTGCCCGAGTTATGGCCAACACTGGAGAAGCATTAATCATTATAGGTTCAGGACACGAAGTAACAGTAGTAATGTTATTACCCAGTAATAACATGGCATTTTTCATGGGAAATCCTTTTGAGATACCTACAGTCAAGTACCCAGTGTAATATTTGCACTGTACATAAATTTTATGCAAAGGAACAGAATATATAGTTCCTCCATAGGCTTCCAATAAAACTGATGAATTCAAGGAAGTATTCTCTGAAAGGGGTAATATTCCTTCTCTGACAAGTGAGCAATATGCTCCAGTATCTCTAAAGGTATTTACTTTAGTTGGTTCTGAGTTTTCCTGAAGGGAAATAAGACTTTCGCAATAATAAGGGGCCATACCTTTTTCTACTTCTCTAGGGGACATGTTACTAGGGATATTAGAGATTTTCCCGATGGGTTGAGGTTTTTGGGGGCAGTTGGAACTGATATGACCTACTTTATTACACCTGAAGCAGACGACAGGCTTGCCCTTTACTCCCTGATGACGTTGCAAGTGGTGTCGTTCTGGCTGGTGCCTCTCTGGATATTGTTGTCGAGATGCTCCATAAGTAGTTTGCCTCTCCGCAGGGGGACCATATGTTGAGAAGCGTGGCTCACCAGGTGACTTGGTTGGATGTCGTAGACGCTCTCCCTCCGGCTGGCACTTCATTCTCCAATGTTGTCGATCTCTGCTCACGCCAGACTGTTGAAAAGAGAGACGGGACCGCTCGGACAAGGAGCGGTTCGTTTCGAAGGTATCAGCCAACCTGGCCGCCTCCAATGCAGTGGTTAAGTCACGATCCTGCAGAAAGACACGAACCTCTGGTCCCACAGACTCCAGCAGGTTATCAATCAGAATAAGCTGCACCAGCTCCTCAAAGTTAGAGACACCACTCGCTTTATACCAGCTGGTAAAAGCTTTGGTTTGCTGTCTCACAAAGTCCACCAGGGATTGACCAAGCTGCCGCCTGTTCAATTTGAAGGTCTTACGATATTTAGCTGGGATACATGTATATGCTCCCAACACTGTGGTCTTCACTACTTGATAATCAGAGAATTCAGCGTCAGTTAATACCGACGTAAATTCCTGTGCCTTACCCAATAATGCTGTATGAACCAACGCTGCCCAGTGCTGTTCCGGCCACCTCAAGGCTCGAGCCTGATTTTCGAAGCTTTCGAAAAATTGCTCTGGTTCGGCCTCATTGAAGCGGGGAACAAGCTGTACTGCTTTTTGTAAACTGAAATCGTTTACAGAATGCGAAAACTGCCTCCTTTCTCTTTCCCTATCAAATTCTTCCCTTGCGAATGCTCTCTGTTCCCTAGTTTGCTCAAGATTGATTTTTGCCAGCTCAAGTGCCAACGACGCTGATTCACCCTGAGACAACCCAGCTGCACTATACTGACCATTTTGCTCCGTAGGTATATCATCTTCCTCCTGCGAGAACATAGTAGTTTTTGCCCTAGCTCCCGTAGAGGGAGGAGTTTGATGTGCCATCTCTTCTTCAATAAGTATGTCAGTAATAAGTGAACGCAGTTGCGCAGCTGTAAGAGTGCGTTTATAGGGAATGCCAATGGAACGAGCAATTTGCCAACAACGCTGTAGAGACAATTTAGGTAGGTTATGCAAAGTATATGCCGACACCAGGCGTCTGACTCGTCTAGGTGGCATAAGTTATTCGCTATGCACAGTACGAATACCCCAACGTAACACGTTAATTTGCAGAACACGCTTAGCTATGCACAGTACGAATACCCCAACATAACACTTTAATTTGCAGAATACGCATACAAGCAAAGCCGACTGCACACAAGATTGACCGTAGCGAAGCGAGCACACTGAACAAGCTAGTAGCGAGCTGCTGAACGATCACACAATAGCAAGGCTGATCATAAGCAACTGACACGCAAAATTTGTAAAGCGAAGCGAAACAGCAAGCTACACAATGTTCCTGCTACAAGCTTCACCCTAAGCTCAACCGTTTCTCTAAGTCCAGATCCCGGACAGGCCCCCATATTACAACCTAGGATTTCAAATGGCCTGTTATCCCAGGTGTAATGGGAGCAAATAAACACAGTAGAAAAAGTTTAGACTTATATTATCCTTCACCAATTATAACAGCAATATGTACACTATGTACAGTGATAAATATAGTGCACTCCACGGTAAGCAAGGCAGAAATAGAAGCCACAAGATAGCAGACCGTGCTTCAACCAGCTCTAGAGTGGGAATGACAAGGGCAGACAGGAGAGCGGTATCCACATAACCTCTGCGATTGTCAATCCCACCTTCTTATTGGCTAGAACCTGGTCACTAGTTGAACGATGGGGCCCCATCATCAACTCTTAGCAACCTGGTTCGCTGGTTGGGGGAGATAGCCTGTAAATGAGGGTGTGTCCATGCGCCGAATAAAGGTTACGTACTCTTTGCATGCCACAATTAAGGACCACAATGGAAATAAGTTAGACAGTCCTCGATGACGCACTGACTTTCTTGGGTTATCCTGGGTGGCTAACCCTCCGGGGTTAAAAATCCGAACGAAATCTTATCTTATCTTATCTTAACACCATCTTCTTACTTAGTCTTACCTAATTGTATTTCTAATGGATGGTTTTGATACAAACATTATTGTAACTCTGTTCAGATATTAACTAATACATTTAATATAGATAATTTGAACAACATCTCCCAACTCAGTTACGTTTAAATTTTACATATCGTATATCGTAACTTGTGTAGTACATGTTGTATATCGTAACTTGTGCAGTACATGTTGTATATCGTAACTTGTCCAGTACATGTTGTATATCGTAACTTGTCCAGTACATGTTGTGTATCGTAACTTGTCCAGTACATGTTGTATATCGTAACTTGTACAGTACATGTTGTGTATCGTAACTTGTCCAGTACATGTTGTATATCGTAACTTGTACAGTACATGTTGTGTATCGTAACTTGTCCAGTACATGTTGTATATCGTAACTTGTCCAGTACATGTTGTGTATCGTAACTTGTCCAGTACATGTTGTATATCGTAACTTGTACAGTACATGTTGTGTATCGTAACTTGTCCAGTACATGTTGTATATCGTAACTTGTCCAGTACATGTTGTATATCGTAACTTGTGCAATACATGTTGTATATCGTAACTTGTACAGTACATGTTGTATATCGTAACTTGTGCAGTACATGTTGTATATCGTAACTTGTGCAGTACATGTTGTATATCGTAACTTGTGCAGTACATGTTGTATATCGTAACTTGTGCAGTACATGTTGTATATCGTAACTTGTGCAGTACATGTTGTATATCGTAACTTGTCCAGTACATGTTGTGTATCGTAACTTGTCCAGTACATGTTGTATATCGTAACTTGTGCAGTACATGTTGTGTATCGTAACTTGTCCAGTACATGTTGTGTATCGTAACTTGTCCAGTACATGTTGTGTATCGTAACTTGTCCAGTACATGTTGTATATCGTAACTTGTGCAGTACATGTTGTATATCGTAACTTGTCCAGTACATGTTGTATATCGTAACTTGTGCAGTACATGTTGTATATCGTAACTTGTACAGTACATGTTGTGTATCGTAACTTGTCCAGTACATGTTGTATATCGTAACTTGTCCAGTACATGTTGTATATCGTAACTTGTCCAGTACATGTTGTATATCGTAACTTGTGCAGTACATGTTGTATATCGTAACTTGTCCAGTACATGTTGTATATCGTAACTTGTGCAGTACATGTTGTATATCGTAACTTGTGCAGTACATGTTGTATATCGTAACTTGTCCAGTACATGTTGTATATCGTAACTTGTGCAGTACATGTTGTATATCGTAACTTGTGCAGTACATGTTGTATATCGTAACTTGTGCAGTACATGTTGTATATCGTAACTTGTGCAGTACATGTTGTATATCGTAACTTGTGCAGTACATGTTGTATATCGTAACTTGTGTAGTACATGTTGTATATCGTAACTTGTACAGTACATGTTGTATATCGTAACTTGTACAGTACATGTTGTATATCGTAACTTGTGCAGTACATGTTGTATATCGTAACTTGTGCAGTACATGTTGTATATCGTAACTTGTGCAGTACATGTTGTATATCGTAACTTGTGCAGTACATGTTGTATATCGTAACTTGTGCAGTACATGTTGTATATTGTTCATTATTTTATCATATTCGGGAAAAGGATCTTGAAGATGGTGATTGTTTTCTTACTGCAGCGTTGATTGTAATTCAATAAATATTCTAAAATGTTACAAGTCTTTCTCACTTGGAATGAGTTATATTCAAGCTTGATCTTCTTCCCACACTCACGGGGCCAGGAGCTGTGAATCGATCAACCCATGCAACCAAAATTAGGTGAGTACACACACACACACACACACACACACACACACACACACACACACACACATACACACATACACACAAACACACACACACACACACACACACACACACACGTATATAGTATGCAAAGTCATGGAGAAGATTATCAGGAGGAGAATGGTGGAGCACCTAGAGCGGAACCAGCTTATAAACGATAACTAGGGAAGGAAAATCCTGTATCACAAACCTACTGGAGTTTTATGACAAGGTAACGGAAGTAAGACACGGGTGGGTAGATTGCATTTTCTTGGACTGCAAGAAGGCATTCGACACAGTTCTTCACAAGAGATGAGTGCAAAAGCTAGAGGATCAGGCACACATAACAGGAAAGGCACCACAATGGATCAGAGAATATCTGACGGGGAGGAAACAACGAGTCATAGTACGTGACAAGGCATCACAGTGGGTGCCTGTGACGACTGGGGTTCCACAGGGGTCAGTCCTAGGACCAGTGCTATTTTTGGTATATATGAATGACAAGACGGAAGAGATAGACTCAGAAGTGTCCCTGTGTGCAGATGATGTGAAGTTAATGAGGTGTATTGAATCAGATGAGGACCAGGCAGGATTACAAAGAGACCTGCACAGGCTGGAAGCTTGGTCCGACAACCAGCTCCTTGAATTTAACCCTGCCAAATGCAAAGTCTTGAAGATCGAGGAAGGACAAAGAAGAACGCAGACAGAGAATAGGCTAGGTTTACCTGGAGTTGCCAGGAGAGGGTTTCGGGGGTCAACACCTCCGCGGCTCGGTCTGAGACAAGGCCTCGTGGTGGATCAAGGTCTGACCAACCAGGCTGTTACTACTGGCCGCACGCAAGCTGACGTACGAACCACAGCCCGGTTGGTCAGGTACTGACTTTAGGTGCCTGTCCAGTGCTTTCATAAAGACAGCCAGGGGTCTATTGGTAATCCCCCTTATGTATGCTGGGAGGCAGTTGAACAGTCTTGGGCCCCGGACACTTATTGTGTTGTCTCTCAATGTACTCGTGGCGCCCCTGCTTTTCATCGGGATAATGTTGCATCTCCTGCCGAGTCTTTTGCTTTCATATGGAGTGATTTTCGTGTGCAGGTTTGGTACCAATCCTTCCATGACCTTCCAAGTGTATATTATCATGTATCTCTCTCACCTGCGTTCCAGGGAATACAGATCAAGGACCTTCAACAGTTCCCAGTAATTTAGGTGCTTTATCGTACTTATGTGCCATGAAAGTTCTTTGTACACTCTCCAGGTCTGCAATGTCGCCAGCCTTGAAGGTGGCAGTTAGTGTACAGCAATATTCCAGCCTAGAGAGCACAAGCGACTTGAAGAGAATCATCATGGGCTTGGCGTCCCTAGTTTTGAAAGTTCTCATTATCCATCCTATTATTTTACTAGCATATGAGGTAGATACATTGTTGTAATCTTTAAAGGCGATATTCTCTGACATTATCACTCCCAGGTCCTTCACATTATTTTTCCGCTCTACTGTATGGTTAGAATTTGTCGTATACCCTGATACATTTTTAATTTCCTCAAGTTTCCCATATCTGAGTAGTTGAAATTTCTCCTCGTTGAATTTCATATTGTTTTGAGTGGCCCATTCGAAGATTTGGTTGATGTCCGCTTGGAGTCTCGCGGTGTCTTCGATGGTCACTGTCATGGTAATCCGAATGTCATCCTCAAAGGAAGACACGGAGCTGTGGCTTAGATCTCTATGTCAGAAATGAGGATGAGGAATAGAATGGGAGCAAGTACTGTGCCTTGTGGAACAGAGCTTTTTACCATGGCTGTCTGGGACTTTACTCTGTTTACTATTACTCTTTGTGTTCTGTTTGTCAGGAAGTTCTAGATCCATCTACCAACGTTTCCTGTTATTCCTTTATCACGCATTTTGTGTGCTATGACACCATGGTCACATTTGTCGAAAGCTTTTGCAAAGTCTGTGTATACTACATCTGCATTTCGTTTATCCTCTACAGCATCCAGGACCTTGTCATAGCGGTCCAGTAGCTGGGACAGGCAGGAATGACTTGCTCTAAACCCGTGTTGCCCTGGGCTGTGTAACTGATGGGTATCTAAGTGGTTGGCGATCTTGCTTCTTAAAACCCTCTCAAATATTTTTATGATATGGGATGTTAGTTCTATCGGTCTGTAGTTCTTTGCAATTGCTTTACTGCCACCTTTTGTGGAGTGGGGCTATGTCTGTTGTTTTTAGTTTGTGTGGGATGACCTCTGTGTCCATACTTCTCCACAGAATGCTGAAGGCACATGATAGGGGCTTCTTGCAATTCTTGACGAACACGGAGTTCCATGAGTCTGGGCCTGGGGCAGAGTGAATGGGCATGTCGTTTATTGCCTCTTCGAAGTCTTGTGGAGTTAGGATAATATCCGAGATTTTTGAGGTGGCCAAATTTCGGGTTTCGTTCATAAAGAATTTATTTGGATTGTCGACCCTTAGTCCGGGCAGTGGCTCACTGAACGCTGAGTCATATTGGGACTTCAGTATCTCACTCATTTCATGGCTGTAATCTGTGTATGTCCCATTCCGCCTAAGCAGGGGCCCAATACTGGATGATGTTTTTCCCTTAGATTTGGCATAAGATAAGTATTTTTTTTTCAATTTCCTCTATGGCTTTTAGTTCTTCCTGTGATTCTTGTCTCCTGTAGGATTCCTTCAGCTTAAGTTCGATATTTGCAATTTCATTGACTAGTGCCTCCCTTCGTATTTCAGATATTTTGGCCCCACTCAGCAGCTCTGTGAATCTTCGCCTTCATCTGTATAGGGAGCATCTCTCTCTTTTTAGTTTACATCTTCTCTTTCTTAATGGAATGTGTCTTGAGCAGATCTCAAGAACAACAGAATTCATTTTTATCAAGACAAATGTTCAGGTCCGTGTTGTTTAGGATATCTTCCCAGCTTGTTTCATGTAGGATGGTTTACTCGACCCCATTGTATGTTTTTGTTATTGAAATTGAATTTCGTGAAGAGACCTTCATGACTGCTCACATTTTGATGGTCAGGAGCCCTGTGCATACATGTTTGTACTTCTATTATGTTGTGATCTGAGTGTATTGTCTTTGATACGGTTATATTACGTATCAGATCATCGTTGTTAGTGAAGATGACGTCCAGCGTATTTTCTAGTATTGTAGGCTCTACTATTTTCTAGTTTAAGGTGAATTTGGTGCAGAGATTTAATAGTTCATGTGTGAATTTTCATCTAAGCTGCCTCCCGGGGTGATCACTGCTAAAACATTGTTTGCTATATTCCTCTATTTTAGGTGTCTCAAGTTGAAATCTCCTAGCAGTAAGATGTTTGGGGCAGGAATCGGGAGATTTTCCAGACAGTGGTCAATTTTCTCAAGCTGCTCCTGGAATTGCTGGGAAGTTGCATCTGGAGGCTTGTATACTACCACAATGACAAGGTTTTGGTTTTCAGTCTTTACTGCCAAAACTTTAACTACATCATTTGAGGTGTTTAGTAGTTCTGAGCCTATGAGCGACTCTGTGACGTACAGGTCAACCATCCCCCTTGTTGCCTGTTTAGTCTGTGGCATCGGAATAGATTATAGCCTGAGATCCATATTTCGTTGTCATAATGATCCTTTATGTGGGCCTCTGTGAATGCCCCAAACATTGCATTTGACTCCATGAGCAGTCCCTTGATGTAGGGAATTTTGTTTTTTGACGGCTTTAGACCCTGTATGTTTGCAAAGACAAATGTCGTTATATTGGAGGAATTTAGTTTTTTTTTTATTTGCTGGCTCTAATATCTGTTGTTCTGGAGTAGAAGTCAATGTCCATGCCCATGTTTTCATTTGGTGTAGGATTTTTGTCATTTCTTGCCAGTCTTTTTTCTCTTCTGGCCCTAAAAAAACCTCTGTCCCTGGGGAGGTCGTGGCTCCCCTCTTTTGTTTCCAATAGCATGGCTGGTCTGTGTCTTCTAGTCCCTTTTAGGTGATGTGCCTGGCAGTATGCAGTGTAGCATTTTCTTTCATGGATTGATGAGTGACACATTTCTGGGTGAAATAAGTTACAAGAGGTGAAGTTGCACTCTCCTGTTGCCATGTGGGTGCGGCATTTTTTGGGATGGTCGAAGGTGCGTGTCCCACCTGTTTTACCAGATATACCGTGCCTGCAGATACCCAAGGCATATTTACATAGATTGTAATTCCGTTTCCTAGGATTTATTGTAGCTGTGTTCGCTGCTGGTGCATTTATTTTTCTTGCTTCCTCCCTATCGTTCACCCTTGTATAGACATCAGTGCTTCCACGAAGTTTTGTTAGTAGTGTGTCGACACTATTCCCTGAGGCATCATCCCTTTTGGTCCATCTCCAGCAGTATCTCTATTTTGAACCTGTGTAGACTGAATAATGTTGTCTTTACTGTCTTCCAGGACATCACCAGAGCCCTCTGGAGCACTGTCCAAGACAGCCTTGTCCCTACCACCGATCGTATTTTCCTAGCTGTCATACCATCCTGATATGTCTTTCAAAAAGAATCTTTTATTGGTGTTCTTTTTTTTTTAATATAGATGTAATTTTCTCATACAGGTGTATCTCGTTTGGGCTGACCCAAAAGTATCTCTCTGAGTTTATGTCAAGTGTGGTCACTGGTTTAAAATCCCTGCATATGCCATGGGACCATTGACTACAGAGATTGCAAGCAATCCAGGCCTGTTTTCGTCCCTTACCCTTACTGCAGACTACACAGATCTTCATGGTGGTGGTCATCTTACAATACTTGACAACTCTCCTTGCTAGCTAGTCTATAATTCCTCAAAGTACTTAATTTTTTGTAACAGTTCTTCCGATTTGGCTTTATTTCAAACAAAACTGTTTGAATCCGCCTGAATACTGCGAATCCGGACAATTTGGTTTGTGGATCACTGTATATTATACTAATAATCACCTTAACAGTAGATGTGTCTATTTGTATTGTATCTATTTGTGGTAGTTACTGTCTGGGTGTTTGATGAGGACACGTAAAGCCCCTTCAGTTAAATAAACCAGTCAGAGGATACCTTGTTTTCAACGAATCCTTTTGAATCCGGTCATTGGACGAATCCGGGCAACCCAGATTAGGCTTACTGGGTGATTTTGGACTAGCTCATGAAAAGGACTACTGAAAAAATATTAAACAGAGTACTATGTGTTCACTCTGTCTCCCTACGATCCCCGTTGGGGAGGGGAACCTTTACCAGCGTTGTCATCGCCTTGACTTACACGATGAGCTACGCAAATCGTGTAAAGATCAAACCAAGAAATGGTACCGTTGATGATTCAACGAAGATTGCTCTTGCAACTGTTGTTCAGGGAGCACTGGAAGTAAAATTCAACACCATATTGTCACTGAAAGAAGCATTCATTGTTGTGTGTCACGATGATGCTGAAGCAGAGAAGCTACTCACTACAGAAGCCATCACTACTCTTACTACCCTCAGGGCAAGGAAATCAGTATTCCTAAAAAAACTGGACAAGATTCTGACGTCTCAAACACCTGCTGAACTCAAGTCATCCATCGAGACTCAAAATACTTGGGCTACTGTTAACAGCATTACAAAAATCCCAAATGCAACGTCCATGATCAAGGTCACCTTCACCGACGTGAACATGGCTGCCACTGCACTGAACGAAGGTCTTGCTGTCTACTACTACTACATCAGCCCTACCTACATTGAAGCAGAGAGATACCACTACATCCAACATTGCTGGAACTGTTATTCATACCATCACACCACCAAAGCATGTCCAGTAAAAGACAAGAAGTTCTGCACTACATGTGGTAGTGAGGGACACACCTTCAGTCCCTGTACCGCTGCTGCTCCACCACAACCAGCGTGCTTAAACTGCAAGAGTAATGATCACCATACACTGGCAGCAAAATGTCCTACAAGAAAGGATATTATGAAGAAAACACAAGATGCAGCAAAGAAAAAACCTACTAGCAACACTCCAACGTATGCAGCAATTGCAAAAATACAAGCAGACACTACAAAATTACTTCAAGCATCTACTCAGCCCGCCTCCACCACCACCACTACCATCACTCCTCCAACATGTGACGTAACGAAGATTCACTACTGTCTACTATACGCTCATATGCAAAACATAGCTGTACCTGGATCATTTAACTCTACCATCAACGAGTTATTTGCATTAAATAACATGCCTTCATTTACATTTCCAACATCTCCACCTTCTGAAGAAATTCTCAAATTCACCAAAAACTTAATCGCCAACTCTTCTACAGAAGTTCCATCAACACCACCAACTAGTGACGTCAATCCAACAACGACCAATGAGAAGCCTCCACCGCCACCACCGCCACCACCCCTCACTGAATCCAACCAATCAGAAGCCTTACCACCAGAAACATCTAATTCGTCTACTGAAGTTGAAAACGAAGCAACACCACCTTCCTCTACTCCACCACCGCCTTCTCTACTTAGCTCACGTCGATTACCTGGAACACCATGGGTTAAACACAAAGGACTCATATTCTACACCACGAGGCTGTACCCTGCAAGCATGACTCGCCTAGAACTCATCCAACATCTCCAAGACAACACTGTATCGTACCAAAGCGAAGAAAGACCATTCCCTACCTACAACCAGATACTCCACCAACTCCAAACCAACGAATACTACTACAGCTCTCCCATAAGTGTGATACAACTCTCTCGAAAACAATTTACCGCACTGATAAACGGTTTAAGACCATAACCAACTCATCCTGCTTGCTGCCTTCTGACACTCCCAGCTCCTACCGCTGCCTTCGCCATCCTCTCCTAGTGAGCCAAGCAATGACATCAGTCAAGCCTCTCTATCTACGTCTCCAGTACTTTTGTACCACATGTCCCAAAGTGGTTGGGCCACTTGCCTTGATTCCTCCTCTTCCCCTCCTCCCCATCCTTTTCCAGTTATTTCCATCCTTCCATATCCTTCTTCCTTCCCATCTTACGACAGCTCTCGTCGTCCTCGATTCGATTCGATTCGACTATGTGTTCAGTTTGATACAGAAAGTATAACTTGCGTGTTTGGGAGCCGGTAGCTTCTGTATATGAAGATTACTGGAGGAATAATGATTTTCGTTGTGTATATTGCGACCTCTGCTAACTGTAGGTGTACCACAAATTGTATACGTCACTCCATCACAATAAGTAATAACAACTATACACTGTTTATCATATTTCTACAAAACTGTATACTTTTCATATTTCCTCGATATTTTGCACCTCTTCGTATTTCAAAAGGAATGTTTTACTCCCTGATACCACTAATTATAGGTCAGGTACACTAGCCGACCTGTGTGAGAGGATTGTGGTGACTGCTGGCAACTGTTTACAAAATGAACCTGCCTCTTTAGGCCTAACACTTCAGTTTTAAATTTCACCTTATCATTTATTATCTATATACTACGGTACCACTGTGGTATACACTATAACTGTCTTTCCTCTGACCAAAAAAAAGTTCGAAAATTATTTTCACCGGCACACTAGGCCTAAAATTCCCTTCCCTTTACTTTGTTATTGTGCACTGATTCTTCTTTTTTGACTGAGAAGATATTATTTTCTGCTTGATTAGTTCCAAGTGCTGGAGGGATATATCTTATAAGTTCACTGACACAGTTTAAAGTTCTAGCAGCAAGAGAGAGCGTGAAACAACACAAAAGAACACGGCGGCGGCACGGCAACACTGCCATCACTCAGACTGCAAACCTCACTCAAGGAAAAGGATCTTGGGATGAGTATAATACCGAGCACATCTCCTGAGGCGCACTTCAACCAGATAACTGCTGCAGCATATGGGCGCCTGGCGAGCCTGAGAATAGCTTTCTGATACCTCAGTAAGGAATCGTTCAAGACTCTGTACGCCGTGTACGTCAGGCCCATACTGGAGTATGCAGCACCTGTTTGGAACCTACACCTGGTCAAGCACGTCAAGAAATTAGAGAAAGTGCAAAAGTTTGGGACATGGCTAGTTCCAGAGCTAAGGGGAATGTCCTATGGAGAAAGGTTAAGGGAAATCGGCCTGACGACACCGGGTTAGGGAAGACTTGATAACGACATACAAAATATTGCGAGGAATTGACAGAGTGGACAGAGACAGGATGTTCCAGAGATGGGACACAGAAACAAAGGGTCATAATTGGAAGCTGAAGACTCAGATAAGACAAAGAGATGTTAGGAAGTATTTCTTTAGCCATAGAGTTGTCAGGAAGTGGAATAGTCTGGCAAGTGATGTAGTGGAGGCAGGATCCGTACATAGTTTTAAGACAAGGTATGACAAAGCTCATGGAGCAAGGAGAGAGAGGCCCTAGTAGCGATCATTGAAGAGGCGGGGCCAGGAGCTATGTATCGACCCCTTCAACCAAAAATAGGTGAGTACAAATAGGTGAGTACACACACAATCATACATACATATACATACTCACACACACACATGTGCACACACATACACAAACACACATACATGCACACACACACACACACACACACACACACACACACACACACACACACACACACACACACACACGCACACACACACACACACACACACACACACACACACACACACACACACAAACACACATACGCACACACGCACACACAGAACTGGCAGGAAAGCCAGTTAATGAGATGATGGACTATGTAACAACAATGTGCAAAGAGGCTGAGGACGTTGGTTTGCGTGCAGCCAGCAGCAACAGCCTGGTTGATCAGGCTCTGATCCACCAGGAGGCCTGGTCACAGACCGGGCCGCAGGGGCGTTGACCCCCGGAACTCTCTCCAGGTAAACTCTCCAGAGGTTTGTACCCAAGGGTAACAGGAATAATGAAAAGGCCAGGATGAGCCCATGCACAGATAAGAAGGGAGGCCCAACGACAATATGAAAACGACATAGCAGCGAAAGCCAAATGTGACCCGAAGCTGTTGTACAGCCACATCAGGAGGAAAACAACAGTCAAGGACCAGGTAATCAGGCTAAGGAAGGAAGGAGGAGAGACACCAAGAAATGACCGTGAAGTATGTGTGGAACTCAACAAGAGATTCAAAGAAGTGTTCACAGAGGAGACAGAAGGGGCTCCAGAAAGACGGAGAGGTGGGGTACACCACCATGTGCTGGACACAGTACACACAACCGAGGAAGAAGTGAAGAGGCTTGTGAATGAGCGAGACACCTCGAAGACGATGAGGCCGGATAACATCTCTCCATGGGTCCTGAGATAGGGAGCAGAGGCGCTATGTGTACCCCTAACAACAATATTCAACACATCTATCGAAACAGAGAGATTGCCTGAGGCATGGAAGACAGCAAATGTAGTCCCAAACTTTAAAAAAGGAGACAGACATGAAGCACTAAACTACAGACCAGTGTCACTGTCATGTGTAGTATGCAAAGTCATGGAGAAGATTATCAGGAGAAGAGTGGTGGAACATCTAGAAAGGAATGATCTCATCAACAGCAGCCAACATGGTTTCAGGGACGGGAAATCCTGTGTCACAAACCTACTGGAGTTCTATGACATGGTGACAGCGGTAAGACAAGAGAGAGATTGGTGGGTGAATTACCTTTTCTTGGACTGCAAGAAGGCATTTGACACAGTTCCACACATGAGATTAGTATAAAAACTGGAGGACCAAGCAGGGATAACAGGGAAGGCACTACAATGGATCAGGGAATACTTGACAGGAAGACAGCAGCGAGTCATGGTACGTGGCGATGTGTCAGAGTGGGCACCTGTGCCCAGCGGGGTCCCACAGGGGTCAGTCCTAGGACCAGTGCTGTTTCTGGTATTTGTGAACGACATGATGGAAAGAATAGACTCCGAAGTGTCCCTGTTTGCAGATGACGTGAAGTTGATGAGAAGAATTCATTCGATCGATGACCAGGCAGAACTACAAAGGGATTTGAACAGGCTGCAGACCTGGTCCAGCAATTGGCTCCTAGAGTTCAACCCCACCGAGTGCAATGTCATGAAGATTGGGGAAGGGCAAAGAAGACCGCATACGGAGTACAGTCTAGGGGGCCAGAGACTACAAACCTCACTCAAGGAAAAAGATCTTGGGGTGAGTATAACACCAGGCACTTCTCCTGAAGCCCATATCAACCAAATAACTGCTGCAGCATATGGGCGCCTAGCAAACCTCAGAACAGCATTCCGACATCTTAATAAGGAATCGTTCAGGACCCTGTACACCGTGTACGTTAGGCCCATATTGGAGTATGCGGCACCAGTTTGGAACCCACACCTAGCCAAGCACGTAAAGAAACTAGAGAAAGTGCAAAGGTTTGCAACAAGACTAGTCCCAGACCTAAGAGGTATGTCCTACGAGGAGAGGTTAAGGGAAATCAACCTGACGACACTGGAGAACAGGAGAGATAGGGGAGACATGATAACGACATACAAAATACTGAGAGGAATTGACAAGGTGGACAAAGACAAGATGTTCCAGAATTGGGACACAGCAACAAGAGGACACAGTTGGAAGTTGAAGACACAGATGAATCACAGGGATGTTAGGAAGTATATCTTCAGCCAATGAGTAGTCAGGAAGTGGAATAGTTTGGGAAGCGATGTAGTGGAGGCAGGATCCATACATAGCTTTAAGCAGAGGTATGATAAAGCTCAGGGTTCAGGGAGAGTGACCTAATAGCGACCAGGAAGAGGAAGTTTGGACTCGACCCCTGTAACCTCAACTAGGTGAGCACAACTAGGTGAGTACACACACACACACACACACACACGCACACGCACATACACACACACACGCACACACACATACACACACACACACACACACACACACACACACAACCACACACACATACACACACACACACACACACACACACACACACACACACACACACACACACACACACACACACACACACACACACACTCACTCCAGCAGAGCAAAGTTGCTGGTTATGGGGGATTTCAACCACAAGGAGTTTGACTAGGAAAAACCTGGAGCCACATGGGGGTCCCAAAACATGGAGAGCCAAGATGTTGGATATGGTGCTGGAAAACCTCATGCACCAACATGTTAAGGACACTACCAGAGTGAGCGGGGAGGATGAACCAGCAAGACTGGACCTTGTGTTCACCCTGGGCAGTTCAGTTGAGGACATCACATATGAGAGTCCCCTAGGAGTTAGTGACCACTTGGTTCTGTGCTTTGAATACATAGTAGAGTTGCAAGTGGAGAGAGTAACAGGAGTTGAATGGGAAAAGCCTGACTATAAAAGAGGGGACTACATAGGGTTGAGGAACTTCCTGCAGGACGTTCCGTGGGACAGAGAACTGGCAGGAATGCCAGTAAATGAAATGATGGAATATGTAACAACAAAATGCAAGGAGGCAGTGGAAAGGTTTATTCCCAAGGGCAACAGAAACAATGGGAAGACCAGAACGAGCCCCTGGTTTACCCGACGGTGTAAGGAGGCAAAAACTAAGTGCAATAGAGAATGGAAAAAGTACAGAAGGCAGAGAACACTTGAAAATAGGGAGATCAGTCGCAGAGCCAGGAACGAGTATGCACAGGTAAGGAGGGAGGTCCAGCGACAGTATGAAAATAACATAGCATCGAAAATCAAGACTGACCCGAAACTCTTGTATAGCCACATCAGGAGGAAGACAACAGTCAAAGACCAGGTGATCAGACTGAGGACAGAAGGTGGAGAACTCACAAGAAATGATCAGGAGGTATGTGAGGAGCTTAACAGGAGATTTAAGGAAGTTTTTACAGTAGAGACAGGAAGGGCTCTGGGAAGACAGCACAGAAGGGAACATTAAGAGGGAATATACCAACAAGTGTTGGATGACATACGAACAACCGAGGAGGAGGTGCAGAAGCTGCTAAGTGACCTTGATACCTCAAAGGCGATGGGACCGGACAACATCTCCCCATGGGTCCTTAGAGAAGGAGCAGAGATGCTGTGCGTGCCCCTAACCACAATCTTCAACACATCCCTTGAAACTGGGCAACTACCTGAGAAATTGAAGACAGCAAATGTAGTCCCCATATTTAAGAAAGGAAACAGAAATGAACTACAGACCTGTGTCTCTGACATGTGTTGTGTGCAAAGTCGTGGAGAAGATTATCAGGAGGAGAGTGGTGGAACACCTGGAACGGAACAAGATTATAAATGAAAACCAGCATGGGTTCATGGAAGGCAAATCCTGTGTCACAAACCTTCTGGAGTTTTATGACAAGGTAACAGAAGTAAGACACGAGAGAGAGGGGTGGGTTGATTGCGTTTTCCTAGACTGCAGGAAGGCCTTTGACACAGTTCCCCACAAGAGATTAGTGCAGAAGCTGGAGGATCAGGCGCATATAACAGGGAGGGCACTGCAATGGATCAGGGAATACCTGACAGGGAGGCAACAACCAGTCATGGTACGTGAAGAGGTATCACAGTGGGCGCATGTGACGAGCGGGGTCCCACAGGGGTCAGTTCTAGGACCAGTACCATTTTTGATATATGCGAACGACATGATGGAAGTGTCCCTATTCGCATATGATGTAAAGTTGATTAGAAGAATTAAATCGGATGAGGATGAGGCAGGACTGCAAAGAGACCTGGACAGGCTGGACATGTGGTCCAGAAATTGGCTTCTCGAATTCAACCCTGCCAAATGCAAAGTCATGCAGATTGGGGAGGGGCAAAGAAGACCGCAGACAGAGTATAGGCTAGGTGGACAAAGACTACAGACCTCACTCAGGGAGAAAGACCTTGGGGTGACCATAACACCGAGCACGTCACCAGAGGCACACATCAACCAAATAACTGCTGCAGCATACGGGCGCCTGGCAAACCTGAGAATAGCGTTCCGATACCTTAATAAGGAATCGTTCAAGACACTGTACACTGTGTATGTTAGGCCCATACTGGAGTATGCAGCACCCACACCTGGTCAAGCACGTCAAGAAGTTAGAGGAAGTACAAAGGTTTGCAACAGGGCTGGTCCCAGAGCTCAGGGGAATGTCGTACGAGGAAAGGTTGAGGGAAATCGGACTGACGACACTGGAGGACAGAAGGGTCAGGGGAGACATGATAACGACATTCAAGATACTGCGGGGAAAAGACAAGGTGGACAGAGATAGGATGTTCCAAAGAGGGGACACAGAAACAAGGGGTTACAACTGGAAGCTGAAGACTCAGACGAGTCACAGGGACGTTAGGAAGTATTTCTTCAGTCACAGAGTCGTCAGGAAGTGGAATAGCCTAGCAAGTGAAGTAATGGAGGCAGGAACCATACATAGTTTTAAGAAGAGGTATGACAAAGCGCAGGAAGCAGAGAGGGAGAGGACCTAGTAGCGATCAGTGAAGAGGCGGGGCCAGGAGCTGAGTCTCGACCCCTGCAACCACAATTAGGTGAGTACAATTAGGTGAGTATACACACAAACACGCACATACTCACACATACACACAAGTACCCACACACACACTCGACCCCTGCAACCACAAGTAGGTGAGTACACAAACATACACACACGCACCCAGCAGAGCTAGGTGTTGCTCGTGATCCGAGGACACTTGTGGCAGTGGTATGCCCAACGATTAATTTCAGACTCCTTCTATTTGAATACCAGGGACAATGTGTCTTGGGGTCGAACCCTGGCCTGCCGCAGTCGGTAAATGATTCAAAATCACTTGTATCGTGGTTTCATTGTTATATAGACTGCTTGTGGAGGCGGGCATTCAAACATGAGGCTGAAATTAATCCTTGAGCATGCCACTGCCACGAGTGTCCTCGGATTACGAACAACACCTAGCTTTGCTTGGTGCGTCATCTTTGTAGGATCGATGGCTGAATGGATAAGGTGACATGTACATTGCGTTGTCTCTTGAGGTGGCCCGGTGGCCTGGTGGCTAAAGCTTCCGCTTCACACACGGAGGGCCCGGGTTCGATTCCCGGCGGGTGGAAACATTTCGACACGTTTCCTTACACCTGTTGTCCTGTTCACCTAGCAGCAAATAGGTACCTGGGTGTCAGTCGACTGGTGTGGGTCGCATCCTGGGGGACAAGATTAAGGACCCCAATGGAAATAAGTTAGACAGTCCTCGATGACGCACTGACTTTCTTGGGTTATCCTGGGTGGCTAACCCTCCGGGGTTAAAAATCCGAACGAAATCTTATCTTATCTTATCTTATCTGACAGTGTTTCGTGGGATCGAACCCTGGTCTGCCGCAGTTTGTTGATATATATATATATATATATATATATATATATATATATATATATATATATATATATATATATATATATATATACATACATACATATATATACATATATACATATATATATATATATATATATATATATATATATATATATATATATATATATATATATATATATATATATGCAAAACAACCACTCTGAAAAAATAGAGAAATTCCAAGCGCTTTCGTGACTACTCGCATTATCATAGTTCCTTGATAATGTGAGTAGTCACGAAAGCGCTTGGAATTTCTCTATTTTTTCAGAGTGGTTGTTTTGCATATTCCGAAATCACCTGTTTACTGTGATCTTATTGCATATATATATATATATATATATATATATATATATATATATATATATATATATATATATATATATATATATATATATATATATGTATATATATATATATATGTATATATATATATATGTATATATATATAATATATATATATATATATATATATATATAATATATATAATATATATATATGTTTAACAATTCGCAAACAGGCGAAATTATTTACAAACATTTTCTCTACGTCCACAGCAGGACTCAAACCCGCCAACTGTGTATCAGAGTCCACAGTACTTTACCATTTAGCTAGACCCAAGATAAATATGGGCGCTTAGCCGAAACTAAGCGATGAAATAACTTTCAAAACGAGCTTGGTGCCCGGGGGTAGGGGGTAACATATTTATCTTGAGTCTAGCTCCATGGTAAAGTACTGTGGAATCTGATACAGAGTTGGCAGGTTCGAGTCCTGCTGTGGACGCAGAGACAATGTTTATATATATAAATATATATATATAATACAAATATATATACATATATATAATATAAATATATACACATATATATGTATATAAGTATATATATATACATTATTTTTTTTATTATTATCACACAGGCCGATTCCCACCAAGGCAGGGTGGCCCGAAAAAGAAAAACTTTCACCATCATTCACTCCATCACTGTCTTGCCAGAAGGGTGCTTTACACTACAGTTTTTAAACTGCAACATTAACACCCCTCCTTCAGAGTGCAGGCTCTGTACTTCCCATCTCCAGGACTCAAGTCCGGCCTGCCGGTTTCCCTGAACCCCTTCATAAATGTTACTTTGCTCACACTCCAACAGCACGTCAAGTATTAAAAACCATTTGTCTCCATTCACTCCTATCAAACACGCTCACGCATGTCCGCTGGAAGTCCAAGCCCCTCGCACACAAAACCTCCTTTACCCCCTCTCTCCAACCTTTCCTAGGCCGACCCCTACCCCGCCTTCCTTCCACTATAGACTGATACACTCTTGAAGTCATTCTGTTTCGCTCCATTCTCTCTACATGTCCGAACCACCTCAACAACCCTTCCTCAGCCCTCTGGACAACAGTTTTGGTAATCCCGCACCTCCTCCTAACTTCCAAACTACGAATTCTCTGCATTATATTCACACCACACATTGCCCTCAGACATGACATCTCCACTGCCTCCAGCCTTCTCCTCGCTGCAACATTCATCACCCATGCCTCACACCCATATAAGAGCGTTGGTAAAACTATACTCTCATACATTCCCCTCTTTGCCTCCAAGGACAAAGTTCTTTGTATATATATATATATATATATATATATATATATATATATATATATATATATATATATATATATATATATATATATATATATATATATATATATATATATATATATATATATATATATATATATATATATATATATATATATATATATATATATATATATATATATATATATCGTCTTGTCGAATAGGTAAAACTGGTCAATTAGCGAGAACTCATTTAAAATTAAGTCCTTTCTAAAATTTTCTCCTTTACTTTTCAAGATATATTTTTTTCATTTACGTTAATATAAAAAGTTAATAATTTTATTCCAAAAGTACCTTAGAAAACTTACCTAACCTTATTATAATAAACGAAATTTAATCCAGTCAGACCAACTGGACTTTGGCATCTCTCAAGGCAGTGAAGCAGCTCATGCAGCCAGGGCCTACATCAGGGACTTTCCACAAGATAAGGCTGTAGTCAAACTTGATTTTAGAAATGCCTTGAATATAGTGAGAAAAGACGTGGTCTTGCCAGTTGTTCAGGATCGGTTCCACAGTCTTTCTCGCTTCATTTCAGCTGACTACTGCAAACCCCCAAATCTTTTGTTTGGCGAACATGAAATTGCCTCATCAGGGGGTGTTCAGCAGGGTGGCCCACTCGGTCCATTTCTCTTCTGCTTGGCGGTAAGAGAATTGACTTACAGCTTGCGCAGAGAGCTCAACATTTGGTACCTAGATGATGACACTGGCAGATACTGAAGAGTCCTTGCTAGAGGACCTACAATGGGTGAAGACACAAGGAAAAGCCTTAGGACTCATCCTCAATCCCTCTAAGTGTGAAATCATCACAACCAACCAGGTAATAATAACAGCTGCGCGAACAAGCCTTCCTAAAGCCTCTACTACCACCCCGCTCTTGGGAGCACCATTGGGTCATCACGCCATCGACACAGTCCTCAAGGACAAGCTGAATGTCCTGAAGAGAATGGAGGAGGGAATAATGATCTTGATGCCCATGATGCTCTGTATCTCCTCACAAGGTGTCTTATCTTGCCAAGACTCACTTACTTCTTCAGGTGCGCACCCTCTTTCGACAACCCAACACTTAGCGCATATGACTCACTTCTGAGATCTATCTTTAAAAAGGCACTGAATCTGTCACTAGAAGATCAACAATGGGATCAATTAACTCTCCCAGTGCGACTGGGAGGTATAAGAGTACGCAAGATAATGCATGTAGCTTTACCTGCATTTCTATCTTGTGGGTGCATGGCTTCCTGTGGAATAGTCAAACCCCAGGTTCAGTGAAGCAGCCACGCTGTTGGACTCCCTTGCAGACTCCTCTAGCAGACCAGCTCCTCCCATAGAGCACAAACAGTCCCACTGGGACAAACCGATCATGGAAATAATTGCCAACACAATGCTCAACAATGCTTAAGGAAAGCTCGTTTCCTAACTGTGAAGGCGCCACATTCAGGAGATTTCCTTTTAGTTGTTCCCAACTCCTCCCTGGGCACCCAACTCGACCCACAAGTCATTCGAGTTGGTGCTGCTCTTCACCTAGCCGCCCCCATACTCACTGAACATAGGTGTATTTGCGGAAGGGCATCAGCTTATCAAATCGGACTTCATGGTCGCATGTGTCATACATCAGAAGGGAAGTATGCTAGACATGAGGAGGTCAACGACATCATTAAGAGATGTCTCGCCACAGCCCGTTGCCCAGCTCAATGGGAACCCAAGGTATGGAGGTCCGACGGAAGTCAAAAGCGTCCAGATGGAACCACTATGCTACCCTAGAAAGATGGTAAGCAGATTGCCTGGGACTACACCTGTGCTGCCAAGATGGCGGACACCTACTTGCCATACTCTGAAGTTGAAAGGGGTGGAGCCGCTAGTTACAAGGAGACCAAAAAGATCTGCAAATATGTAGACCTACCTACCTTGCTATAACTTCATCTCAGTAGGATCGGAGACACCTTGGAGCATGGGCAAGTGTGCTCCGAAGTTCCTCAGAGAGCTGGGTGAAAAACTCATCACAGAAACCAAAGATCAAAAAGTGGCCAGCTTCCTCTTTCAGAGACTCAATGTTGCGATCCTAAGGGAAAATGCCTGCAGCATTCTGGGCACGCAGCCCACAGCTGGGGAACTGGATAAAGTGTTTGAGATGTAGGCTCTTAGATGTTATATATGTTGTTATTTCTATTGTATCTTTGTTAATGTATTTTGTTTACAAATAAAGTAAACATAGAATATAGAATATAAGGGTGGTAAGAGAAGAAAATATTCAAACCCTCCGGGCAGAATCTCGAGCTTTTCCCGAAGTCAGTTTATTCTTTTCTCTGAGGATGAGGGTCCACAATCCAGTTCCAGAGGTGGTACCTCCCTATATATTATATATATATATATATATATATATATATATATATATATATATATATATATATATATATATATATATATATATATATATATATATATATATATATATATATATATATATATATATATATATATATATATATATATATATATATGCAATAAGATCACAGTAAACAGGTGATTTTCAAAATATGCAAAACAAACACTCTGAAAGAATAGAGAAATTCCAAGCGCTTTCGTGACTACTCACATTATCAAGGAACTATGAAAGTGAAGCATCCAAGGAAGCTATATAAGGGGTCCGGCCAACACCTCACTATCAGATCCCACAACAGTTAAACACGTGATGCGCGGCGAGCCAACTTGGATAGGTCCTTTGCACAACTCACCCCCAAGCTATTCTACCCAAGAAAATTTAAAAATTATTTGTCCAGTGTATTATTAAATTCTTCCCAAATTCTATTAATTATAAATGGATCTAATTTATATAAACCAAAGAAAATATTCATATTATTGTCAAAACTGCTTTTTATGAAACAAGATTCAATTATATTCCTGTCGACCATGGACTTGCTTGATACTACTTTCTCAACTTTTTGAAAATCAATTGGATGGTTAAAATCTCTTACATGAATAAATAGAGCATTGGAATCTTGTCCAGTTCTAATGCTATATTTATGTTGTTTTAATCTTAGTTCGAGATTTTTACCAGTTTGACCGTAATAAACTTTATCGCAAATTTTACAAGGAATCTTATAGACACATCCATCAGCATTTTGGGGGGAATTCTTCATCAAAAGTTTTTTTACTGTATCAAGATTTTTGAATACAACTTTAATATTAAAAGTCTTAAGAAGAGAAGGTATATCAACCAAGTTTTCATGGTAAGGGAGAACCAACATATTTTTAGTTGAATAAGGCTGGTTGCCCCTTTTTGGATTATAAAAAGTGTTTCTAGCAACTTTAAAACATTTATCCTGGAGACCTGGAGTTTACCTGGAGAGAGTTCCGGGGGTCAACGCCCCCGCGGCCCGGTCTGAGACCAGGCCTCCTGGTGGATCAGAGCCTGATCAACCAGGCTGTTGCTGCTGGCTGCACGCAAACCAACGTACGAGCCACAGCCCGGCTGATCCGGAACTGACTTTAGGTGCTTGTCCAGTGCCAGCTTGAAGACTGCCAGGGGTCTGTTGGTAATCCCCCTTATGTGTGCTGGGAGGCAGTTGAACAGTCTCGGGCCCCTGACACTTATTGTATGGTCTCTTAACGTGCTAGTGACACCCCTGCTTTTCATTGGGGGGATGGTGCATCGTCTGCCAAGTCTTTTGCTTTCGTAGTGAGTGATTTTCGTGTGCAAGTTCGGTACTAGTCCCTCTAGGATTTTCCAGGTGTATATAATCATGTATCTTTCCAATTACATTTCTTGGGTATTTTAAATCATTACCTATTTCATAAATTTTGGATATTTCCTCATCTATGAACTCAGGACTACAAATTCGTAAAGCTCTCAAAAACAGTGATGAGAAAACAGACAGTTTGACTCTATCTTGATGCGAGGAATAATAGTGGACATAGGAACAGTTATTTGTAGGTTTTCTGTAAATTTTAAATTTGAATTCATTATTACCCTTAATAATTAAAACATCTAGAAAAGGCAATGAGTTATTTTCTTCAAACTCAACAGTAAAGTTTATAGAATGGGCTAAGCTATTTAATTTTCCAAGAAAATGGTGTATATCTACATTTTTGGGCATAAGACACAAAATATCATCAACATATAAATAAATTAGATCCATTTATAATTAATAGAATTTGGGAAGAATTTAATAATACACTGGACAAATAATTTTTAAATTTTCTTGGGTAGAATAGCTTGGGGGTGAGTTGTGCAAAGGACCTATCCAAGTTGGCTCGCCGCGCGTCACGTGTTTAACCGTTGTGGGATCTGATAGTGAGGTGCTGGCCGGACCCCTTATATAGCTTCCTTGGATGCTTCACTTTCATAGTTCCTTGATAATGTGAGTAGTCACGAAAGCGCTTGGAATTTCTCTATTCTTTCAGAGTGGTTGTTTTGCATATATATATATATATGTATATATATTTATATATATATATATATATATATATATATATATATATATATATATATATATATATATACTATATGCAAGGAATTCGCAAGAGCAGGCGAAATATACACAAACACTGATCTCTGGCTGAAGGAGACTCGAACCTACGAACCTTAGAACAAGGTACGCAGTGCTATACCAATCTACCCACACTGGACAATACCTTGGCGTGTAGCTAGCGCTACACGTTGATCCAAGGCAGCCAGCTTTCAGGGAGAAGGCTTACAGCTTTTCATCTCATCCCCTGCATGCATCAGCCTTACTAGAGAATTTTAACAATGCAAGGAATTCGCAAGAGCAGGCGAAATATACACAAACACAGATCTCTGGCTGAAGGAGACTCGAACCTACGAACCTTAGAACAAGGTATGCAGTGCTATACCAATCTACCCACACTGGACAATACCTTGGCGTGTAGCTAGCGCTACACGTTGATCCAAGGCAGCCAGCTTTCAGGGAGAAGGCTTACAGCTTTTCATCTTATCCCCTGCATGCATCAGCCTTACTAGAGAATTTTAACAATGCAAGGAATTCGCAAGAGCAGGCGAAATATACACAAACACAGATCTCTGGCTGAAGGAGGCTCGAACCTACGAAACTTGGAACAAGGTACACAGTGCTTTACCAATCTACCCACACTGGACCAATACCTTGGAGTCCAGCTTGCGCTAGATTTTGATCCAAGGCACGACACACACACACACACACACACACACACACACACACACACACACACACACACACACACACACACATATATATATATATATATATATATATATATATATGTATATATATATATATATATGTGTGTGTGTGTGTGTGTGTCGTGCCGAATAGGTATAACTTGCAGTTTTGGCAAGGGTAAATTTGTGTATGCAATAATTTCGCAAAAAAAAAATCATTCTGAACCTAACGAAAAAAATATATTTCATTATGTTTGTTCATTATTAAATTATTGTAAACTTATCTAAAATATATTTAGTTGGATTAAGTTTTCTGAGGACCTTTTGGTAAAAAATTATTAATTTTTACATTAACGTAAATGAAAAAAAATATCTTTAAACGTATAAGAGAACATTTTAAATAGGACCTAATTTTAATTGATTTCTAGCTAAATGACCAATTTTACTCATTCGGCACGACGATATATATATATATATATATATATATATATATATATATATATATATATATATATATATATATATATATATATATATATATATATATATATATATATATATATATATATATATATATATATATATATATATATATATATATATATATATATATATATATATATATATATATATATATATAATACGTTCTGGTTTCACCCCTGTCATCACAACTGCTACTGCTATCATACCATCATGTTATTCGTGCAGGTTTAAGAGTTATGGGAGAAGTTGTTTTAACATGAGGGGGTAGTTTAGGTGGGTAAGGTGATGTTATGGGGGGAGGGGGCACGAGTGACGAGGGGGGAGCGGGAGGCGTTGCAGCCTTGCGCTTCATTGATCTTCCGGGCTGGCTGCCTGACCTTCGCCTGTAAGAGATTAAACCACCCTAATTGTCTCAAGTCACGTTGGCTCAGGCTACACCATATCAAACTAGGTCAAATGCAGTTATGCCAGACAACGCCAAATCATATTATTAGATATCATTTGATTGGACTCAGAAGGATACAGTGAATTATCTAAGGGAAATTCGGGGAGACTAAGCCAAAGAAATGTAAGAATACTTCATTTCTAAGTAACATTTTGCAGTGAGATTCATCTCAGTACTCGACCCGGTATGGTGGGATCTGTCAACTGAGCTGAGCATCAGATGACGATTTAAGCAAATCCCTAATACATCCCGGCAATATTCACCACTGAGTCAACACAATAAGACTGACATCCTATAACTCTGTCATCTGGAGGTGTAGCAGAAGAATAAAGAATGAAGAAAGTAATGATGATTATGATCCTTCAACACTGTGGAAATGATGGTTGTTTTGATGCTTTGTAGGCCAGAAGTCATCATGATCCCCCTCCTGGTCCAACTTTATGGACAGCAGAACACACCTTTTAGTCAAAAGCATTACTCCAACGTCGATAATTTACAACACGACTGAACTGCATTTCACACATTCTCACAGCAAAAAGGCTATCAAACATTCTGCTGGCTATCTGAAGTCTTTGATAACAGTGATGCTTACTTCACTCTGTTGCTTTTGCAACAGAATGGAGTAAGCACTTAAAGTTTAAAGTATTTGTAGGCACTCTTATCCTAACTAATGCAATAAGCTTAAAATGACTCACGAAATTGTCATAACACGACTGCAAACAAACCACGGAGTGAATGGGGCTTGAACCTCAATGGCCAAGAGTTATAGGAATGATTCGTCATGAGCTCAAACGCCACCCGTTCCGTGCTTTGTAAGCTTAAAAGATTGCAATAATGAAGGGCTCCTAGGGTTGAACTATGAATTAGACGACAGATTACACTAGAGTTAGGCTAAAGGCAGTGTAAATACTGCACAGAAAAAAACGTAGAAGATTCTGGACACCCACTAGAATACCATCACATCTAGGGAAGTATATGACGAAAGTTAAGCTTTATTCCTATTATTTATGAAGTGAGGATTTGGCAGTAAAGACCAGAAGGTAAAAGTATCCCTAGAAATGATCATAGTCAGACTCTTTGCCTCTTTTCAGTTTGTGAAAATGAAGATTTTGGAAAATAATTGCAGAATAATTTCGGATAACCAGAGGAAGGAACCAACATAGATAAATTTCCGTTCGTTTTTGATGAAGACACTAAAAATGAAAGATAAAGAATAGTTATTGATAAGACGATCGTGAAGCTTTTAAATTACGGAATTTATATCAGTGCCATTGGAAAGATGCCGCCATCCGATACACAACAACAGACCTGTATGCTGGTCGTAATACCATTACTGATACCTGACTCTGACACAAATTTTTTACAATTATCATATGAAAATGACGATTTCTTCGTATATCATATATATATATATACATATATATATATATATATATATATATATATATATATATATATATATATATATATATATATATATATATATATATATATATATATATATATATATATATATATATATATATATATATATATATATATATATATATATATATATATGTGTGTGTATGTCGTGCCGAATATGTAAAACTGGTCAATTAGCAAGAACTCATTTAAAATTAAGTCCTTTCTAAAATTTTCTCTTATACGTTTAAAGATATATTTTTTTCATTAATGTTGATGTAAAAATTTATAATTTTGCACCAAAAGGAACTTAGAAAACTTACCTAACCTTATTATAAAAAGAACAATTTATTTTAGCCTAACCCAACTAAATATATTTTAGATTTGTTTACAATAATTTAATACTAAACAAACACAGTGAAATATATTTTTTTCGTTAGGTTCAGAATGATTTTGGCGAAATTATTGCATACACAAATTTTCACTTGTCCTATATGGCAAGATAAACGTTGCTATTTAAGCCAAGATCGCAAGTTCTGCCTATTCGGCACGACATATATATATATAGTAGTCCCAATGAGTATTTAGCTATTTCAAAAATAGATATAATTAGCAGTAGACTAATTGGGCGTTTGATAAACCTCAGTATATCAACTTGGATTTTCCGAATCTTAGTTTTGTTATTTTTTATAAAGTTTGCAATAAAAAGGTAAGTTTGAGCAAATATTTGAAGCCCTTTTCTAAAATATTAAAATTGAATATTCTATTTTTTCATTGAATCGTTTTGTCTACATTGTGTCTACATTGTGTCTACATAATCCATCTGACATTACTTGGCTAAATGTAACTTAACAGTTAAGTCTCAAAATATCTTCATGCAGAAGGTACTAAGATCAGTGGTGATATGATAATTCTCTCAACCTTTTACCTAGTAATGTAGAGGTTGCTTGTATGATCACCGTCATGATCATCCTAGCACCACCATGTGTGACACTACATCCTAGCACCACCATGTGTGACACTACATCCTAGCACCACCATGTGTGACACTCCATCCTAGCACCACCATGTTTGACACTCCATCCTAGCACCACCATGTTTGACACTCCATCCTAGCACCACCATGTGTGACACTACATCCTAGCACCACCATGTGTGACACTACATCCTAGCACCAGCATGTGTGACACTACAACCTAGCACCACCATGTGTGACACTACAACCTAGCACCACCATGTGTGACACTCCATCCTAGCACCACCATGTTTGACACTCCATCCTAGCACCACCATGTGTGACACTCCATCCTAGCACCACCATGTTTGACACTCCATCCTAGCACCACCATGTTTGACACTCCATCCTAGCACCACCATGTTTGACACTCCATCCTAGCACCACCATGTGTGACACTCCATCCTAGCACCACCATATTTGACACTCTATCCTAGCACCACCATGTGTGACACTCCGTCCTAGCACCACCATGTTTGACACTCCATCCTAGCACCATCATGTTTGACACTACATCCTAGCACCACCATGTGTGACACTCCATCCTAGCACCACCATGTGTGACACTCCATCCTAGCACCACCATGTTTGACACTCCATCCTAGCACCACCATGTTTGACACTCCATCCTAGCACCACCATGTGTGACACTCCATCCTAGCACCACCATGTTTGACACTCCATCCTAGCACCACCATGTTTGACACTCCATCCTAGCACCACCATGTGTGACACTCCATCCTAGCACCACCATGTGTGACACTCCATCCTAGCACCACCATGTTTGACACTCCATCCTAGCACCACCATGTTTGACACTCCATCCTAGCACCACCATGTGTGACACTCCATCCTAGCACCACCATGTTTGACACTCCATCCTAGCACCACCATGTTTGACACTCCATCCTAGCACCACCATGTTTGACACTCCATCCTAGCACCACCATGTTTGACACTCCATTCTAGCACCACCATATGTGACACTCCATCCTAGCACCACCATGTTTGACACTCCATCCTAGCACCATCATGTTTGACACTACATCCTAGCACCACCATGTGTGACACTCCAACCTAGCACCACCATGTTTGACACTACAACCTAGCACCACCATGTTTGACACTCCATCCTAGCACCATCATGTTTGACACTACATCCTAGCACCACCATGTTTGACACTCCATCCTAGCACCACCATGTTTGACACTCCATCCTAGCACCACCATGTTTGACACTCCATCCTAGCACCACCATGTGTGACACTCCATCCTAGCACCACCATGTTTGACACTCCATCCTAGCACCATCATGTTTGACACTCCATCCTAGCACCACCATGTGTGACACTCCATCCTAGCACCACCATGTGTGACACTCCATCCTAGCACCACCATGTTTGACACTCCATCCTAGCACCACCATGTGTGACACTACATCCTAGCACCACCATGTTTGACACTCCATCCTAGCACCACCATGTGTGACACTACATCCTAGCACCACCATGTTTGACACTCCATCCTAGCACCACCATGTGTGACACTACATCCTAGCACCACCATGTGTGACACTCCATCCTAGCACCACCATGTGTGACACTCCATCCTAGCACCACCATGTTTGATACTCCATCCTAGCACCACCATGTGTGACACTACATCCTAGCACCACCATGTTTGACACTCCATCCTAGCACCACCATGTGTGACACTACATCCTAGCACCACCATGTGTGACACTCCATCCTAGCACCACCATGTTTGACACTACATCCTAGCACCACCATGTGTGACACTCCATCCTAGCACCACCATGTTTGACACTCCATCCTAGCACCACCATGTGACACAATCCTAGCACCACCATATTTGACACTCCATCCTAGCACCATCATGTTTGACACTACATCCTAGCACCGCCATGAGTGACACTCCATCCTAGCACCACCATGTGTGACACTCCATCCTAGCACCACCATGTTTGATACCCCATCCTAGCACCACCATGTGTGACACTACATCCTAGCACCACCATGTTTGACACTCCATCCTAGCACCATCATGTGTGACACTACATCCTAGCACCACCATGTGTGACACTCAATCCTAGCACCACCATGTTTGACACTACATCCTAGCACCACCATGTGTGACACTCCATCCTAGCACCACCATGTTTGACACTACATCCTAGCACCACCATGTATGACGCTCCATCCTAGCACCACCATGTGTGACAGTCTATCCTAGCACCACCATGTTTGACACTCCATCCTAGCACCACCATGTGTGACAGTCTATCCTAGCACCACCATGTTTGACACTCCATCCTAGCACCACCATGTGTGACAGTCTATCCTAGCACCACCATGTTTGACACTCCATCCTAGCACCACCATGTGTGACAGTCTATCCTAGCACCACCATGTTTGACACTCCATCCTAGCACCACCATGTGTGACAGTCTATCCTAGCACCACCATGTTTGACACTCCATCCTAGCACCACCATGTGTGACAGTCTATCCTAGCACCACCATGTTTGACACTCCATCCTAGCACCACCATGTGTGACAGTCTATCCTAGCACCACCATGTTTGACACTCCATCCTAGCACCACCATGTGTGACAGTCTATCCTAACACCACCATGTGTAACACTCAATCCTAGCACCATCATGTGTGACACTACATCCTAGCACCACCATGTGTGACACTCCATCCTAGCACCACCATGTTTGACACTACATCCTAGCACCACCATGTATGACGCTCCATCCTAGCACCACCATGTGTGACAGTCTATCGTAGCACCACCATGTTTGACACTCCATCCTAGCACCACCATGTGTGACACTCCATCCTAGCACCATGTGGCATGCAAAGAGTACGTAACCTTTATTCGGCGCATGTACACACCCTCATTTACAGGCTATCTCCCCCAACCAGCGAACCAGGTTGCTAAGAGTTGATGATGGGGCCCCGTCGTTCAACTAGTGACCAGGTTCTAGCCAATAAGAAGATGGTTTTGGCAATCGCAGAGGTTATGTGGGTACCGCTCTCCTGTCTGCCCTTGTCATTCCCATTCTAGAGCTGGTTGAAGCACGGTCTGCTATCTTGTGGCTTCTATTTCTGCTTTGCTTACCGTGGAGTGCACTATACTTATCACTGTACATAGTGTACATATTGCTGTTATAAATTGGTGAAGGATAATATAAGTCTAAACTTTTTCTACTGTGTTTATTTTGCTCCCATTACACCCGGGGTAACAGGCCATTTGGAATCCTGGGTTGTAATACACCACCATGTGTGACACTCCATCCTAGCACCACCATGTGTGACACTCCATCCTAGCACCACCATGTGTGACACTCCATCCTAGCACCACCATGTGTGACACTCCATCCTAGCACCACCATGTGTGACAATCCATCCTAGCACCACCATGTTTGACACTCCATCTTAGCACCTCCATGTGTGACACTCCATCCTAGCACCACCATGTGTGACACTCCATCCTAGCACCACCATGTTTAACACTCCATCCTAGCACCACCATGTGTGACACTCCATCCTAGCACCACCATGTGTGACACTCCATCCCAGCACCACCATGTGTGACACTCCATCCTAGCACCACCATTTGTGGCACTCCATCCTAGCACACCATATGTGACACTCCATCCTATCACCACTATGTGTGACACTCGTGAACTGAAACCGGTTGCTGTCGTTGCTCAGCAACTGCATTGCTTGACTGTAGTTAAATACACTTCATATATTTATTTAGCCTAGCTTAACCAAATGCAATAAAGCCTAACGTAAGCTAACCAAACTCACCACTAACTTAAAATTCCCTAAGTAGAATTTGTAAGCATACATGGAGCATCGCTAAACTGATACTGGGGATCGCGTTAAGAAAAAAAAATAACGTAGAAGGATATGGATAGGATGGTCTGAAAATGCGTTATGGCTCTTCTAGCGTTCACCCCATAGTTTATACAGTACTAGGACACCACTGTCCTATACAGTACTAGGACACCACTGTCCTATACAGTACTAGGACACCACTGTCCTATACAGTACTAGGACACCACTGTCCTATACAGTACTAGGACACCACTGTCCTATACAGTACTAGGACACCACTGTCCTATACAGTACTAGGACACTACTGTCCTATACAGTACTAGGACACCACTGTCCTATACAGTACTAGGACACCACTGTCCTATACAGTACTAGGACACCACTGTCCTATACAGTACTAGGACACCACTGTCCTATACAGTACTAGGATACCACTGTCCAATACAGTACTAGGACACCTCTGTCCTATACAGTACTAGGACACCACTGCCCTATACAGTACTAGGATACCACTGTCCAATACAGTACTAGGACACCACTGTCCTATACAGTACTAGGACACCACTGCCCTATACACAAATAATCCCGTACACAGATAAATGAAAGTTATGGACTATTATCTAGTAGTGACTATGTTGATAAATGATTCAGAGAACCGACTAGTGTTGCACATGTGCCTAATTTATCAACTTGTCGTGATTATTGGTACAAGTCGGACCGAAACGTCCTCATAAGTCTCTTTCTTCTATGTACGGGTTATTTATAAATTATTGTGCCTTTTTATTCTTTACTAATGTCGTATATACTTACCGTGATCCTCACTCCTACTCTCAAGTGTACCTCTGTTCTCTGTTAATTGGGTCATCGCCTCTGCAGCGTGGGTTCTGAGAGCCTCCGGAATTTATATACAGACTTTGATTTCGATTCTTTATTTCTAATCACTATATACACAATACAAAGTAGTCATGGAGTTTTTACAATGGTCTTGAGAGCACACAGGTTTTATTTTTTTTTATTAACACATCGGCCGTTTCCCACCAAGGCACGCTTACACTACAGTTATAAAACTGCAACATTAACACCCCTCCTTCAGAGTGCAGACACTGTACTTCCCATCTCCAGGACTCAAGTATGGCCTGCCGGTTTTCCTGAATTCCTTCATAAATGTTACCATGCTCACACTCCAACAGCACGTCAAGTCCTAAAAACCATTTGTCTCCATTCGCTCCTATCAGACACGCTCACGCATGCTTGCTGCCTCTCGCACACAAAACCTCCTTTACCCCTCCTTCCAACCATTCCAAGGCTGACCACTACCCCGCCTTCCCTTCACTAAAGATTTATACACTTTCGAAGTCATTCTGTTTTGCTCCTCCCTCTCTACATGTCCGAACCACTTCAACAACCCCTCCTCAGCCCTCTAGATAATAGTTTAGGTAATCCCGCACCTCCTCCTAATTTCCAAATTACGAATTCTCTGCATTATATTCACACCACACATTGCCCTCAGACATGACATCTCCACTGCCACCAGCCTTCTCCTTGCTGCAACATTCACCACCCATGCTTCACACCCACTCACCTCTTTCCCCTCGTCATTTCTATGTCACCTCATCTTTCATAGACCCATCTGCTGACACGTCCACTCCTAAATATCTGAATGCATTCACCTCCATACTTTCTCCCTGTAACCTGATATCCAATCTTTCGTTACCTAATCTTTTGTTATCCTCCTCACCTTACTCTTTCCTATATTCATTTTCAATTTTCTTCTTTTACATACCCTACCAAACTCAGCCACCAACCTCTGCAACTTCTCATCAGAATCTCCCAAAAGCACAGT